>NW_022743765.1:205534-225586 GCF_011630105.1 Anneissia japonica | reverse complement strand
ATATATACTTGTATAAAAAAAATAATAATGGGTTCCAACACAGAGGAGTGGGTGGATTTTGAATTCCTCCAGAGTTGAAATTTGTGAAATTCGAATATTCTTATAGTGACTGCATTAAGCTTTCAAAACAATCTGATAGTACTACGTTGAAAAAAAACTGAGTAAATACTTGTACAATGGAGCTTTTATTTAGTATCTGTATATAATTGAAGAAGGAATATGTGGTAGACACCATTAAAAATAATAACTGATGCCTAGTTGTTGTCAAGTGCAAGTGGATTTGAATAATTATTCATTCATTAAACAACATTTATTTCCGTAAATGTTAAACAATATTTATAGTAAATCATTATTATAACAAGAATATATGTAAATAAATTAATGATATGAAAAACGATTACCTAGGATCACGCAGGATACTCACAGAAACAACATAATTTAAATAAAATATTAAAAAGGCAAATTGTACGCCATGCTTAAAATATTGGAACCACGCTTCAAAAAAATATTAATGCAAATGCAAGGTCAATAAACAGACATAGCGTTTCACTTGCTATGTACTAAAATAGCAATTGTTTGTATCCACCCTTTAGAATTTTGTGCACCACTCTTAAAATTTTGAGGACATTTTCTGAAATTTCACCATTCTTTAAAAATATTGGTGAAAGGGTTGCCATGGGGAACATAAGACAATGAAGAGGGTGAAAACAGTTCCATAATTAAAATACTGTCCCTAAAGATAAAATTTGACAATGTTAAGGAGAACCTCAGACGACAAAAGAATTCCCCTTAAAATATGTTTTAAATGTAGTAGTAGTATCCGACGACAAACAATCAAGAAAAACTAAACTGGAACAACTCTCTCGACACGAAATGTTCAGTGTATCATACAAACGTTTAAATACATGCCTCTGATCCAAGGGCGTCGATCAGTGGCTGAAAATAGGGGAACGAGATGAAAAATAAAGCCTTGGGCCGTAGGCACAAGCAATGGTTGTGAACAAGGGGGCGAAGCCCCGGAAGCTCTGGCGCATATAGCCTTTTAATTGATTTTAAGCAATGCAATTAACACGTATTTCCATACGAAATTTTTAAAATATCCAGTGGCGGATCCAGTAATTTGAAATAGAGCTGGCCCAAAAAGAGGAACTTTTACAGATGGAGAGTGTAGCTGGACTACCACCTCAGCCCCACCATGATTGGGGCTGAGGTAAGAACATTTATGATTATGACACCTCTAGATTGCCGGAAATGGCACTCTCAGACCTAAATTCTAATTCTAATTTTCCTTTGTTTTTTCTTTTTCCATTCTTAAAAAATAATTTTGAAAAAATTAGGGCAGGCTCGGCCCCACTTGAATCTGCCACTGATTATTATGCCGTCATTGCGAGACTGCGTCAACGTAACACTGGAGTTTGTAAACTTTTGGTAGGCTTATCACTAAATCGAAATAGGTAGACATCATATCCGTGAAATTAGAAATAAACAGTAATCCTATGTATATAGATAATATTAAACACTAGTATATACGTACGGGTCATAATAATACACAAAAAGAAAAAAAATAAATCGTTTATATTAGAAATTGTGCACTTTTGAGTTTGTAAAAATATTTGCCTAATAAGGATACATGCTTCCAATTTCAACAACGTTCAGTACATTGTTTTCACAATAAATTTAGCCTCTGATAGTCGTTGCACCCATAAAATCGATTTAGTGGGTTTTTTAGATGGTTACAAAATGTTTAAACAATTGCGTTTTTACTTGGTTTTGGTCCGGAAAAAAATTCATGAGTCATGCGTAATTGTTATTTAATTATTTAATTTACCTGACCTATTTCAAGAGATGAAAACCTTGAATTTTGAAGAGCTTTAAAAGTCATTAAAAGACATTTCAGAAGTCAGGAAAGTTCATCTCTCGCCATCTAGAAATCGAAATTTTTATGGGGGAACCCGGACCCCCTTTATTTTTGGAGTTCATTGATTAATTGAATCATTTTCAAGGGGGGGGGGGACCTTGAATTTTGAAGAATTTAAAAATCATTAAAAGACACCACAGAAGTCGGGAAAGCTCATTTCCCGCCACCTAGGAATCAAAATTTTCCTGGGGAAGAACACCACAGGACCCCCTCCACTTTCTTTTTGGGATTTATCGATTCATGGAAAAAACTACGTATGCAACTTACTCAATCCTTTTTAATATATGTGGAAAACCTTTAATTTTGAAGAACTTAATTACTTTTTAAGTTCTTCAAAATTCAAGGTGTTCCCCACTGAAAATTATTATAATGAATCAATGAACCCAGAGAAAGGGAGGTTCGAGTTCTTCCCGGGAAAATGTATAATGAACAGATATCACAATACCCCGGCCTGCAACCCCTTCTCCACTTCAAAAACTGTCCATATCGCATTTGATCTAAGCCGCCAGGTATTCTCCGCAGTGGCGTAGGTAACCACCGGGGGACAAGGGGAAAATATCCATCTGTGGAAAATCTTTCCCCATTGAATTTTAAAAAACAATCTGTTTTCGCGCGCTACGCGCGCATTTTTTAATGTTAGAGCTTGTGCTTGCTCTCCTTTGCCTTCTAAGTTATAACACATAGTCCTAAACTCAAGAAAGAAAATTTAAGATAGATCGTTTTACCTAAATAAAGGGCCTCAATGCGTAATGATGTTGAAGGAATATGTTTGCAATAAAGCCATAAGGAAAATGCTTATATTTAGTTTAAAAAACGACTGTGGCCATATATAACATAAGAGCATTTCTTGTTGAGGTAGGCCAATTTCCTCTAAAAATTGCACATTTTAAGGAGTTTTGATCAATTCCGACGAAATTAGAATTAAAAAAACAAAAATGTTCGCGCATTTTTTGATGTTAGCGTAACAATGAGATATATTCATACGCCGCCCAACACCCCAAATGGTTATGGTACCTATATATATATTTTCAGTTTACAACAACCCATCCTGATCCAACATATTCGCCCTCGAATGTGTTACCACTAAGAAATCATTATGTAGGTAGAGAACAATCACCAACAACTTCAAGAAAACATTACACTAACTAACACTAAAATTCAATAATCAATAAACTACATCAATAAATAATAATGCTGTACTAATAAGGTAAAACACACAATTACTGTTTAAGAACAGATTTCGGCCACTTTGCAGGATTATGATATACTCCTTTATTTAGACGGGCTGAACGTCTCACTTTGTTATCGTTATGCTCACTAACCGTATTCAACTGGAACTTTAATTCTTAAATGACTCAGCTTCATCATCTGACGAGTCCTCACTGCTCACTGAAGGTTTCTCGTTCATGTTGTCACCCATTTGTGGAGCAGGCAATGGCCACTCTTCTGGTTCCTCATTACAAATTTTCAGTCGAGGATCAAGGATGATTAATTTCCGATTCACTGTTTTTGACTTTCTACCTAAAACAGGTATTATAGTGTATACATCCTGATCAGCATTCACCTCCTCTATTACATATTGGTCTCGGTGGTATTTATCAACAAGTTTGTGTCTCCCAGTAAACGCAGTTTGCTTTAGCAATACTCGCTTCCCGACTTCCAATGGTTTGACCTGCACCCGTCTATCATGTAGACGTTTATCATTCTCCCTTGTTTTCTTGATCTGGCTCTCAGCAATGGTCATAGCTTTCTTTAAAGCATCTGCTTGATTCTGCACATAATCATTATCCCAATCTTTACAGGCTCTGTTGAGTAGCTGATCTAAAGGAATACTTGGCTCACGGCCGTACATCAATTTATAAGGGGAAAACCCAGTAGCACGATGTGGTGGAATTGTACATATATACCAAGTGATTTAGCAGCTCCGGCCAGTGTCTTCTCTCATTTGGTTCCAATGATCTGATCATTGTACAAAAAGTGGAATTAAATCTTTCGACTTGACCGTTCCCCTGTGGGTGATAAGGGGATGTTCTTGTCTTTTGTATCCCATAGAGATTACACATCTCTCTAATCAAGTGACCTTCAAAATCCCTCCCTTGATCCGAATGGATTCTCAAGGGTATCCCATAGTGACAAAACCAACAATCTCGCAATACCTTTGCCACAGTACAGGCGGTCTGATCCTTGCAGGCAACAGCTTGTGAATATTTAGTGAATACGTCTGTCATCACTAAGATGTCTTCGTAATTTCCTCGTCCCTTATCCATTTTCAAGAAATCTATCGCTAGTACTTCCTGAGGTCGAAATGCAATCAGATGATGCATTGGAGTTTTTATATTTGGTCTAGGCTCCTTAACAACTTTACAATTGATGCATGTGTTAATATATAGTCGCACCTGTTGATTCATCCCAGGCCAGAAACATCTTGCTCTGAGTAAACTTAAGGATCTATCAATGCCCTGGTGTCCCCAGTTGTCGTGAACAGCTTTTAGTATGGTTTTTCTTAAGATTTCTGGGACTAGCAGCTGCTGTGTCGTTCCTTCCTTTCGATCCATTTCTCGATACAATACACCATTTCTCTTCACAAAATGGGACCATTCATGTAACGAGCTCTTTACTTGGACTTCATCTCCAGATGACTCTTATCCTGGCCTCCACTTGTTATTCCAGTACCTCCAAACAACCTGTAGCTCGAGATCCATCTTCTGCAACTTTGCTAACTCATCCATACTGTATGAAGGAAAAGCATTAGGTTGCAACGGCTGTTGATTTAAAACTCCATCTCTGTTAACCTCTTCATTAATTAATTCAACAGGTAACATGCTACACTCTAGCTCTTTTCCCAATGCAACAGTTACAGCTTCTGCTCTCATATTTCCAGGACAACGACTTAAGGCATCTGCGCATTTATTTGTGCGTCCAGAACGATACTTTATTTCCAGGTCAAATGCTGCCAATTGGGCTACCCAACGGTGTTCTGTAGCACCTAGCTTTGCTGTACCCAAATGGGCTAAAGGGTTATGATCTGTATAGACGATAGTATGCCCTCTCAACAAATAATCTCTAAACTTGTCTGCCACAGCCCATTTCAGGCCCAATAATTCTAGCTTAAAACTCCAGTAATCCGGGTAATTTCGTTCGGCACCTCTCAATCCCCTACTGGCGAAGGCCACAGGATGAATCTCACCATCAGAATTCAACTGGTATAAACAGGCTCCTAAACCCTTCAATGACGCATCAATCTCCAAAATGAAATTCTCTCCAAATCGGGAATATTCCAGAACTGGTGCAGATGTCAATCTTGTCTTTAATTCATTAAAGGAAGCATCAGCTTCTGGGGTCCAATGAAAATAGCTGTCTTGTAACCGTGTTGTGCTAGTGTATCTTTTAGCTTTTCTGGATTTCGCCTTGTTACCAGCCAATGGATGCAGTGGACCAGCAATATGAGCAAAACCTGTAACAAATCTTCGATAATAGGACGCTAGTCCTAAAAATGACCTTAACTCTTCTACGTTGGTAGGAAGCGGCCAATCCTTGATACGAGATGTTTTACCAGGATCCACATCTATTCCGGCTGCACTCACTACATGACCTAAATTATTCACTTCACTGCAAAGGAAGTTACACTTGCTCCCCTTCAGCTTCAGTCCAAACTCTTCCAAACGCTCAAACACCATCTTCAATCGTTCTACATGCTCTTCAATTGTAGGTGCAAAAACCAAAATATCATCCAAATAAATAATAAGGTGTGATAAGTTAAGATCAGCAAAAACCAATTCCATGACACGCTGAAAAGCTTTATCAGTCCTTGAGGCATTCTAGTAAACTCAAATAATCCCCAAGGCACCATAAACGCTGTTTTCTCCACACTGTTTGGGTGCATCGCAACCTGAAAGTTACGATGTGCAAGATCCAAGGAAGTGAAGAACTTCGCACCACTCATAGCTTCTAAACTTTCCTCTATGCGAGTGAGGGGGAACGAGTCTCTAACTGTTTGTAGATTTAAACGACGATAGTCTACACATAGACGTAAGGATCCATCTCTCTTACGGACTGGCACTACAGCACTTGCAAAGGGGCTTTTAGATTTTCTAATGATCCTCTTCTCTAGCATTTCTTGCAGTAACTGCCTGATTTCTGGTATCTGTGCTGGTGGTATCCGTCGGTATGGTAACCGGATTGGTTTCCCGTCTTTCAAATTGATCTGGTGGGGAATGACATTGCAGAACCCAAGGTCCATACTATCTTGAGAAAAAACCGTCTGATTCTTATGAAGCAATTTTGCTATCATATCAGCTTCGACCTGATCAACGCCAACCAAATTCACCCCACGTGGCAAAACCAGTCTGGTTCCATCTTTACACAAATATTCTGTACCTGCTTCACTTGGCCCCTCGATTGCAGTCACTTGTAATCCAAACTCTGGTCCATCCTGAGGCATCCCTTTTTCCACAGCTATTTCAGCAATTGTCACTCCAATGAATCCATTCATAGGTTCTGCAAGCACTTCTTCCTTCATATCGACTGCCACAGCTGAAGCTAATACGGTACCAGGAGTTATTACTACTTCTCTCTCACTCTCATTTGCCACTGTAAGTTGGTACACCATTCCATCTCGCTGAGGAAAACCCTCATAAATTTTAACTGGACCTTCTGCTCTAGACTCCACCAGGATATCCATTTCTTTATTAGAATTGTCTATTACACACTCCATTCTCCTCACTGCAAGAGGGGGCAAAACTTCACTTTTACTTCTAGTCTTCAGTTTTAACCCCTCTATTGGTTGTGTCACTTCAGTTTAGAATGCACTATCTACAACATCCCATGAGTCATCATGTACTTTGTCGTTCTTAAACAAAGCTCTCAATGCATTGCACCCCAAAATCACTGGAAATTTTGATCTCCGTTTCGTGATTACCTGGTCCTCTACTACCAGAAAGCCAATCGCTGCTGACTTCCCTGGTAAGGTTACTAATGTCTTTATGTAATGGCAATAGGAATCGTGATGCCTGTAACACCTACAATCTTGATTCCATCTCCGCATCCAAGAGAACCCAACTTTGGTTGCAAAATTTCTCTGTAGAAACTCAGTGGGATCAAACTAGTCTCAGCAACAGTATCTAAGATACACCCGATCCTACTTCCAGCAATTAACAACTCCGCCGTGGGACTTTCTGAAATTAACAATGATTTCAGGTCTTCACTGGTACCCTGTTGCATGACATGCGATGCTGTTCGAACCTCTGGTACAATTTCCGTTTCCGTTTGGTGTTCCTGCACCTGAACCTGTCTCACATCACTCTGTTTCAATGGTAATTTTCCCCAATGTGGACAATTATATTTCATATGTCCCATTTTACCACAATTGTAACACTTAACAGGTACACGGCAATCTCTCCTTCGATGACCCTTTCTACCACAGTTGTAACACAATTCACTCTCCTTCCTTTCAATTCCAACAGGCTTAATGGATTTTACTACACTAACCATATCCTGTACAGTTTCCTCAGTTGATTAACCTCATCCTTCAATTTGCGGATGTCATCCTCATCACCTCGTGACACAACCTGTACTTCGGCTATCTCTCTAACTTTCACCTTGACTAGGCGTTGGGCTTGAAACAATTCTAGAATATTTTCAGGAAGGATTTGTCTTCACTGGCAATTACGATTCTCCTCAGCTCCCGCTGAATTCCTTTGTCTCGGGCCCCTCTCACTAACCTTTCTTTCAAGGTACTATCTTTTAACTTAGACAACGCCTCCTTTTCATCGGCACTGGCCGCAGCCTCCATTCGATCATACAGTTTAATCAATACGTTGCTAAACTCTGTCAATGTCTCACCTTCCAACTGCTCACGATTATGAAGTTCACTACTAAGAGACTGAACTCGTTCTTTTGGTCCAAATCTTAACTTTAGAATATTCTATGATCTGTTTACTATCTTCCTTAACAGCACTCTCTCTACAAAGAGTCTATTCCTTGGCAGCCCCACTGAGATGGGTAAACAGACTTTGAGCTTTATCTTTTCCTTCTAATTTATAGAAAGCACTATAATCATGGAATTCAATAAGCCATTCGTGTAATGAAAGGTCACCTGCAGTGTCTGGTTGTCCTTTAAACTTGCTTAATATTTTGGCTGGCATTGTTCTTGACGTAGAAAGATTCTTAAATGCACCTGTCAATGCCGCAACCATCTGGGCCAAATCAGGAGCAGCCGCAGCACCTCCTACCTCCTCGCCACCTGGGTTAGCCATCCTAAATTATTTGAAACAAAATTATCGAATACACAAAAATATAAAATCAAAACAATGATACAAAATAGTCCAGTCCAATTTACAACAACCTAACTATATGTACACTTTCTTTGTTTCCTGTATGTACACACGCAAAGTTGAGGGTTTTCTACTTGATCTTCACTGCAGCCATCCCACTTCTGACACCATTTGTCGTAGGCCGGGATTTGAACACAGACACACTAGTACAACGATATGGCTGCTGATCTGTATGTTTATTTATTCTGCAACCAACTTAAATTCCAACAATCAAATCACCAGTCTCAAGTAAAACATAAGAAACAAAAGAAAAACTCCTACAATAAACAAACAACTCATTGCAGTCATGTAAGATTACCTTCAATAATGTAAAATCACAACATCAAATAATATTAATAATATCACTATTAATATCACATTAATAATATCATCATAACAACAGTGTAGGCTGCTTTTGAATCTAAGCATCAGGCCTATACTCAAAAATTATATATATGCTACTGTTATTCATAGCATTCAAACCACCAACAAAAAATATAATTTCAATGCAAACATAAAAAAAATAGCTATTAGCAAGTATAACTTGGCCATCCTGACTTACCCAACAGAGGTATGTACAGACTATAATACTTCACGTTCTCCTTACAATAGAGTACCAGACTTTAACAGTTTCTCTTCACCTAATAGGACTCACAGAAATCTTTGATAAAATATACATAACGTCTTTAACAACTCACCTAATACACATTCTAATATAATCACGCTATATTCCTATGCGACACAATAATTAACTATAAGCTTAGACCAACTCGTTAATCATTACACACTAGCTCCATGGGCGCAGCCATTATTATTTTACTTTATTTTATTATTATAATTACTTATTCACTTTGTTTACATATAGCGCCACCATCGGCCGCTCATCGACTCTACTTTCTTAATGGAAAACTGCGAGAGCAACCATGTTCTACAACACCCGATACCCCGTATTCTAAACTTCAACATAATTTATCTTTCTTCTAATAAGTTGCATAATGGATAAAACAACATCGTAACTGATTATCAATAATTTTAACAATATATGATAAACCTTCAATTTCTATGCACTAGCCATAAACAATGAAATCATAGGTTATACTTTGAAAGACTCTCAGCCTGCCTACGACGGCCTAGCTGCACCCTAAAGCAAGGTGACCTACATTAAGATGACAGTTCAACACAAAGTTATGCTTCGAATGAAGGATGCCATCAAAATAAAAACGTCCTTAAATACACATAACCTCATCTAGCCTAACAATATTTACAAGAGGTTACTCCTGTGTGATACAATATTAACAATGATTATGTTCATGTTTACATACCTGTTGACGAAATGCTATAATATCTTTAATCATTCAACGACACCAATTACAACGAATCATACCCAAGCCTCACCCTGTCGTTTTCCGCTTACGACATGGGATGATCATTACAATTTCACGGCTGACCGCATAACAATGAGATATATTCATACGCCGCCCTACATCCCAAATGGGCAGTGTTAATTTAATATATATTCAGTTTACGACAATAGGACTAATATTCAGCAGTCAAATAATATATTAACAAGGGTGATCACACATACGTTCGTAATTAAATCTATTGAGTTGGCGTTGCCTTGGGAGTTTAGTAAAAGTTTATAGCTGCTATATAGCAACTGTTTTACTATGAGATATTCAAAAGAATGTGTTTTGTTAAGTCAAGTTTAACAGTAATGAAAAATCACTTCATTTCAGAAAATAATACTAAAACTCATACTACACGTAGAATATTAGTTATAAAAAGCAAAGAAGGCCGACTGTAGATTAAATAGACACATTTTTGTGTTCACTTTTTTTTTTTTTTACTGAATTAACACAAATGAAAAATTATATTTGGATCCAAATGAATTTATTTCAAGATTCTTAAAAAGTGTTACAAGACCAAAGTCAACGTAACTAGAGTTAAAAATAACTCTAGTTACATTGACTTTGGTATTGTAACACATTTTAAGAATGTTTTAAAAACGTTTAAAAACATCAAAATAACGTTATAATGACGTTTCTGACTGTTATTAAAACGCTTTAAAAATTCCACATATATACGTTTTTAAAACGTAGTATTATAACGTTTTACAAACGTAATAAAAACCCTTTGTAAATGTTTTTAAAACGTGATACAAGACCAAAGTCGATGTAACAAAGTTTATTTGTACGTTATAATGACGGTTTTTAAACGTTACATTAAAACGTTATTAAAACGCTTTCAAAACTCCACAAAATTTCGTTTTATTAAAACGTTTTTTGAACCAAACTCGTACATTTTTATGAGGTTTTTTAACGTTAAATTGTTAGTTGGAATGTGCTACCTGCCAACATACCAGTACTTTCTATGGAGGCATTATAATAATTTTGATCGCTTCTTGAAGATGGTCTTGTGCAAACAATTGGTGAGTTTTGTTGTAAAAACAATAATAATAAGTGATACTTTATTGAAGGGAATGGTAATATACAGACATATAATTGATTGGGATTCAATTTCATCACTTGTCACAAGTTGGTCAATGGTAAGGATTAGACAATGTACGCGTAAAATTAGATTTTATAATTCCATGATATTATAATAGTAAACAAAATACTACATTGTCGTTTTATACTTTTTTAATTAAAGCATTATGTTTGTTACTTTCTTGTTTTTACTCTATTTTCATTTACTTTCATTGGATTTGAAAAACCTACATTCATTAATATATTTAACTAAGTAGTTAACACAGCTTTTTACAGTATTATTCATAATATAATAACTGTTTGTGTACCTTTACAGTAGTGTGTTGATTTTGTGATGTGCAGCTTGAGAGTCCCCTTAACAGACTACATTATTTGGACTTGCACAAAACACCTCATTTAAAATTATCACAGAACAAAAATTTCAAAATACAAGAACTACTTCATGTGATGGAATTTGGTGCTATTACAATATAATCTTTTGTTTTATTTGAATATATCCTGAACAACTTTGTCTCCTGAATTCATCTCAACTGGATCAATAAGTACCAAGAAATTTCAGAAGCTAAAGATTGTCAAAATCGGTAAGTAAAATTAATAGATTGATTCTAAAAACCAAATGTTTGGGTGAGACTTTTTTTAAACCATGTTTAACAAATCTGCCTACTGCAAATATTTATATTTTTTTTTCAATAAAGATAACATTTTATTTTTTATTTTATTCCGCCACGGAAAAATGAAAATTGTAGTAAAATATGTGTTTTTAAAAATGTTTATTAGGCCCTAAACTGCCTTGAAATCGCCAAAGATTATTATAAAATATGAATTTGAAGCATTTAACCATCCTATTTTACACTCACTAATAAAATTGTTTATTCATTATTTATTTTCTCCTCCGTCTGGATGTTTTAGGAAAACTGCTTGCTAAGTAAGAAAACTAAATTTTATCTTTATATTTATCCCAACCTCCTCCGATACTCTTTAAAAGAATAAGTACGCGAAACAAGGAATAAAGGAAGTCTCGCCTTAGCAATTGATGAAATAATATCCATGTAACATAACAAGGTTTAGGATTAGTGTGTGGATCTAAGCACTACAATGTTACTTTATTATTCATAAAACACAATCTTCTTAGCTTCTATAAATATATTCATTGAATTATGGAATGATACTTATATTAATAGTACTCAATACATCCTTAATAAAATCATATTTAAGACAATCAAAGTGTTTAATACTGTAAAACCAGCTAAACTTTCATGTGCAAAAAAAATTCACAAATACCATGCAAAATTTAGGAATATCGTATGTTAATGAGGAGTGTATATCATGTAATTATTAGCTGTGTCTGGCCAGATAAACCCTAGCAGATAGACAGGCTTATGCCGGGGCCTAGCTAGCATTACACAGAGGCTGTAGGCTTTTCTAGCCTAGAATTCATAATACGATATTTTCATCATAGATGATCTATTGTGTGGTATTCATCTAATGAATAAATTCAGGTGTTAGGGCACATAGAAAGAATTATTAGATTAATAGTCCTTTTAAAAAAAAATGTGATGAGGGTGGGTTTTTTTTTCTTCCCGCATCAATATTTCCAATTTGTTAATGTGCGCAGGAGTGATAATCCAACATTTTTTTTCATATGTGCACAATTCGCGAAAGTTTCATGTCACAAAAGTTTCTTGTTTTACATTAGTTGTTTGTATTATTATGCAAATGCTGTAATTTAACCTCTTTGAAAATTGTTGTGCACCAAACCTCTTAGTTTTTACAGCCAGGCCTTGCTGAAGACTAAGGAGTTAATTCTAGGGAAATAATTGCGTCGTATTTATCTGTGATGCAATTGTGGAAGTGCTTCGCAATTAGCGTAAAACATGTCACATTTTGAAAAACGATACTGGGTAAATCGAAGGCTGAAGCCCAGTAAAAATACTTTATCGTAATTAAAATTAGATCGTCTTATACACATTTACTTTACCCCTCTAATGCATAAAAAATGTAACAGTTTGTCATAATTGTGCTGTGTTGTTTGTGCGTAGTCCCAAAGGGGTTAGGAAACATGTCCCCTATATCAATATGCACAAAAACAAAAGTCAATGAAAAAATTAATTTTCAAAATTTTTGTTGTGTTGCATGTCTTTTTTTGTATTTGAAATAAAGTGAGTAAATCTTAAAAGCTATTATCTTTAGGTATTTTTTTTTTTTTTTTTTTTTTTTTTGCAGGGCCAGTTTGTTTGTTTCTGAAATGCGAGGATGCAACTATATGTGAAATAATTCTTAATAACATTTGTGACAAGTATGAGAGAAAAAGGCATTCGCACTGTCTGTTACTATGGTTCATGGTGAAACTATTGACGATTCTTATTGACTCTTGCATGGACCCTATCAATTTAAGGATATTCATAATATGTAAAAACGTTAAATATGTGATATTCCCAATGCGATCAAAGCGATAGAATATGTGAGGTGTCACTACGAAATGAGACGCATCGTTGGTGATATAATATTGAGATATTCTGAATATAATATTTGGTGAATCACCAAAACAGGTAAAAGTCAATATTTTCAAAAAATTGAATGTTTTTGAATAACTTGATACTTATATTTTATGATTGTATACTATGTAAGTGAATTTTCTTGCCAAAACAGTGTTCTCTACACATATTCTGCAATTCTAGTCATATTATTTGTACAGATTAGTTTATCTTTGAGGTCGATTTTCTCAAAACGTGGTTCTTATACACCTAAACTTTAAATGCTCACATCTCTGGATTTACTTATAGTAGGGAAGCCATTCAAAGACCAAGTGAAAACTTATAATGTGATCTACCCAAATATAATATAAACTCAATTTTTGAATTTCTAACCATGAGACTCATTTTGTGGCGAGACCTCACATATTCTTACTTTCCAAGAAGCTGGAAAAATTGAATTGTATAGTTATTGAGGGACATTAAGAAATTTGGATTTCATTTACCACTATTTTGTATTTGCAATTGACATTATTGCTTTCTCTACAAAATAAATAAAATGATTGATGTGTTAAAATGAAATTACCGATTTGTTTAATCATTGCAGTGAAATTATTTTGTACTATTAGTGCAATTGAAAAGTTTATTTTCAGAAAATTAGTAATTACGGAAATGTACATCTAGCTCATGGTCATTGACTCAGACAATATTCAAACCAGTTAGAAGCCAAGTCACAAATGTGTGGCCCCACATGGATCTTGGATTCCTACAAATTAATGTGGGTTCCATGTGGGCACAAATGGGATATATCTTGGCTATGTAGGCTAAATCAGATGGGCCGCACATGGAACTTGGGTGCAGAATCCGGAAGTTTCCTCAAGGATAGCACATATGGTACCCATATAGATCTGCATATGGGTCCCTTATGGGCTTGTTACCTGGGTTGTATTGATAAATAACAGTGGTTGTTAGTAAATATAGCAAATTACGAGTTTTTTTCAAAGAGCGATTATTGATACATTAGCTCATGCTGATGACGTTTCAAGACTTCTAGATACGCCACTGGAGACAAGTACGAGCCCGAGCCTTAAAGTTGGTGTGCATATCTCTCATTTGTGTCATGGGGATATTCAAACTACCATTGCGAGGTTATGTAGATGAAATGTGTATTTGTGATAACATTGTGTTAAATCGATGTTGGCCTAATAAGTAGATTCACGTGAGTTAGTAACGACCAGCCGTTTTATTTTTACTTATTTTTATTTATTTATTTTTTAAAATTTAATTTTATATTTGTTTACTTATTAGTTTATTTATTTTCTTTATTTATTTATTTATTTGTTTTTATTTATTTAACTTATAACAAATTAAAAAAAAATATTCTGATTAATTAATTATATGTTAATATAATATGCTAATTAATTTAAGATATAATACAATTTTATTTTTTATAATCTATGGTCCTATCTTTTTTTCGGCGCCTTGAGACGATTTTATTGTGGAAGGCGCACTACAAATATCCCACCATTACCATTACCATTGAAAATCCGAATAGTATAGGCAAACTTTTAAGCCATAACCGATTGATCTATACTAACTTACTTTTATACTAAAAACGTTTGTTAAATATGCGGCTAATAAATGCTTACATCTTAGTGTTATCTTGTGTGGTTATTGGACACGCCCTAGTGCCACCAAAATGCTGTATGAAACCTGAGATTTATTTACTGTCGGTATGGGTATGTACATGACTGCACAACTTGATGCAACGTAATAATTACGTGTAAATGGAATGAATGAATAACACAAATTAAACCTGCATTCATATTGGATCCTAACCGAAATTTGGACCGCGTCTCCTATGTGCTAAACGATATTTTCTGATCGGTTCCTCCACAGGCTTTCGATCCAGAAATTCAGATTCGGTGCGAATGTGCA
Organism: Anneissia japonica; assembly: GCF_011630105.1. Taxonomy (NCBI): domain Eukaryota; kingdom Metazoa; phylum Echinodermata; class Crinoidea; order Comatulida; family Comatulidae; genus Anneissia; species Anneissia japonica. The sequence continues at coordinate 210,462 of NW_022743765.1, read as the reverse complement.
TTATTGGATTAATTCGATATTTTATGCTTCTTAATCTCGTTTAGACTAAATACAAAGCGACCACCATACCGGACCCGGTGGCACTGCTTGTTTTGTAGGTATGCCTAGTCGTGTTGTGTTTTTGGCAGAACCCGTTGAAGTTGAATCAGGTGCGGATCCAGTGTGTGGGGTGATAGAGAGTAGAAAATAAAAGGAAAGGGGGAGCGCAGTGCAATGCTCCAAAGCAAGCTATTTTTCTTTTTTTCAATTTAAATTCGATGTTCCATTCAGCGTCTATGCTCAAGCAATTCTAAACACAAATCTCAAACACAAATCCTGATCCCCAGCTGGGCACCCCGCACGTCGCCATGGCCCCTACCAATATAGTCGGTCGATCCACCCCTAACCTACATTAATGCAGCATAATATTATTTAATTATAATGCATTTTTTTCTATTTCCAGGCACCCTTATTGGATACCACATTGAGCAAGATTACCAGTATTTCGATAGTCTTTTACAACTTACTAAAGTTGTTGCTAATTTTAACAAATCAAGAATGTTTTTCAATGCCACCACCTATGCACATACAGGACGAACAGCGTAATAATCGAAGATTACAAGACGGTACCGCAAAGCCGCGATAAATGGTGAACGCAACGCCACGACTCGCGCACAACGGATCGTTTTTATGATGATCCGTTCAGACCTGACAGGGAGCGGGGTTGGACGTACGACCGTGGTACGACGCAGGGAGTGCCCAACTTAAGGGAATTGGGATAGCTTAGGGGGTCCCCACATAAGTAATCATGCGTGCGTGTGCGTTACCGTTATATCATTTTGTTAATGAGGTTGTTGCATCCTCATGAACGTTTATATTCAACATAACGGTCATTGAAAAGATGAATTTACATTGACATAATTTAAGGAATGCCTTGTCTTTGGCATATTGTAATTGATAATAGGCCCAATAACAGAACCTAATGCTAATAAAAATACGTATAAATAACAATGACGACGATGTTGATGACGAACGATCATCATTATAATGATCAATCAATCATTGCAATCAATCAATCAATTAATCGTTCCTTTTATAACGATTTTTTTTATGATGCTGTTCATTGATGATGGGATGGTGGTGGAGGTGATGATAATGATTATGGTCGTCAATATCATTATATTGATTATTAGTTTCTTGCTTACTGATATTTTGAAGTAATTTTTATATTGTACTTAGAATTCTGTATGGACTATTGACCCTGTGGTAAAAATGTGTGTGAAGAAGTTACATCCAGATGGTTCAAAGATACCAAATATGTGTGTTCCAGGCAAGTAGAGTTAAGCTATTGCCAAGTCATGAAATTAATTTTTTTTTTTTTTTGATCGAAGCCAAGTGAAATACCGGTAGCCCTATAGCAGAATGAGAGACTGTCCCTGGTATTCGTTGCTTTTTCTCATGTTGGTTTACCTAGTATACACCTTTCGACCATTGATGTGCCCTCTGGAATAGCCATCTCGTTGCACGTTTTTGCCAAGGGGTCTATAACCCTGTATATTCTGTAGATGATAAAAATATTTATTTATCTTTAGATTATAGGTTCGCGATTTTAATCTGGCTGTTTAAAGTCTTATTTGAAGTGTTTACATACCAGCACAAATGGCAAAATAATAATACTTAATTTAATATTAAAATCAATGCATTTCATTGCCAAAATTATTATTATATTTATCATCAGATTTATAGATTGTGTAATAATAATAAATAATAATAATAATAATAATAATAATAATAATAATAATAATAATAACAATAATCATCATCATCATCATCATCATAATCATAATATCTGAAACAATAATTATAATATTATAATTAAGAAGGTGGAGCATAACAATTTTTTACAACAATATACAATTCCAATTACAAATGCAGACTATGCATGTCCATACCTCTATATATTTCTCAATGATAATAGTATTCGTTGTGTTTCCATTCACCGTCGTTGTAAAATTCAGAGCAAATCTTAAATTCGGGAAGTCGGAAACGATGCCCACAGTTTGTGAATAATATCCGTATTTTTAGCTCCTATTTATGCATTGTAAAAAATAATTATGTATTTTTACAGAAAAATTCATTAAAAATCAGTGCTATAATGTTGATATTAATTGCTACAACCAGCTACATCAGACTAATATCAATATCAATAAGTAGCATAATTATGATGTAATCTGCTATAGCCATAAATAGTGATATATTTCGATATTTGATTGCTTTACTAAGGCTAGCTTAAGTTTTTTGTGCTATAGCTAATGAATAGCTATACCCCTGCTTTTATTGATATTATGTTGATATGACCAATATTGCGCCTGTGTGTAACCGTCGTTGTAAAATTCAGAGCAAATCGTAAATTCGGGAAGTCGGCAACGATGCTCACAGTTTGTGAATAATTTTCGTATTTTTAGCTCCTATTTATGTCTATTAAATTGGCCTATCATAAAAAGCAATTTTACGAATCTACAAAATATTGGACGAGGATGTCACGCTATTCTTCTTCTTCCCTAAACGCATTGGCCGTATTCGACTGGTCGTTGTTCATTAAACCACGCCCACCAGCGCAGCGGTAAAATCCTATACTCAACGAAGACAACCAGTCGAATAGAACACTTGTAAATACTCGACAAAAACTGGGGAAAGGTGTAATAATGGGCGGTTACACCACTTTTCCCCAGTTTTTAAATATTAAAAAATCTGTATCTCATTCACCGTTCCCTAGATATTAGTCATAACTTTTTTTCTGTATTAGAAAATCAGTTCTACAACATATCAATTTTTTTTCCTCCGGAGCCTGACTTATTTCATTCATTCTTTCATTAAAATTGTTATAATAAATTACCGACCCTGCTCTGTTTGAAAAAAATCTGGATCCGCTCTGGATCCAACGGTTTTGATTGTTCATCATAAAAGAAGTGTTTTAATATACCTCACAATCTTGAATGAAAAACCCACTTATATAATTTCTGCAAAATAACATTAATGTATTAGAAAATCAGTTCTACAACATATCAATTTTTTTTCCTCCGGAGCCTGACTTATTTCATTCATTCTTTCATTAAAATTGTTATAATAAATTACCGACCCTGCTCTGTTTGAAAAAATCTGGATCCGCTCTGGATCCAACGGTTTTGATTGTTCATCATAAAAGAAGTGTTTTAATATACCTCACAATCTTGAATGAAAAACCCACTTATATAATTTCTGCAAAATAACATTAATGAAAAATAACATCGTAGGTCTATAATTATCTTCTGATAGCTCATGTTACATGCTTTTGAATGAGATGATTTGACAGTCATTCGTAATTGATGTTCTTTCCACTCGCTTTTATTTGTATAATATGTAAAATAAGAACGGTGAATAGTGGGGTTACAATTGATATTATGTCCCTCCCACTTTAAATGTGGGGAGGAGGGGCCGCGTTTACCACCGACCTACACCCATGCCACCAAGTGACCGTGGCATATTAGTCATGTCTGGTTTAGTGTGTCGTGTTTTTTGATTACGTCATGTATACATAAATCCTCTTGAATGAACGATGCGCCTTGCAGCATCGGTCAGCGGAACCACATTTACCTAAATTATTGAGGAAAAGAAAATGATATTAGATACTTATAATGCATGCGAGAATAGAGCTTTGTGTGAAACTCCAAAGATAAACACAATGCGCAGACGGTCGATCGTCGTGCTTGCAATGCGATTCTAGATGCTACACGCCAAAGGCGGCCGCGGGCGTGCGAGATGGTTACTGGAAGTGATTCTAGTATTTTATCATCCGGAGTGAATTTAGGGTTAAAGGTACTTTATTGAATACACTGATTTATGTTCAAAATTAATTTCAATGATTTCTATAATGTTACTTAGGGAACAATATGTATCTTTAAAAAATTCCAAAAATGTCTACCTAAAATACAAGTCAATTTCGGAATCCATAAGACATTTCCAATTTTGGAGGAACAGGGCGCCCTTTCTCTGACTGCAACTTACCTTGGACTGGTTTGATCGTGTCGCCTCTGTCGGGCAAAACGATGGCAGAACAAAATATTTGGAAACATCATAATAGTTCCTGCATGTTGAAGTAACCCCCTGATTCAACCACATCCACTATAAATAAAATAAGGAATAATGAGAACACAGGTTTTTAAGAAGACTGGTTGAATATTTGACAATAAAAGGGTATATTATGTTACCATCTTCTATTATAAATAATATTACAATAACAATAATGATACAGTACTGTTTTTAGTAGTTAAATAATAATCCTAATAATTATTTTTGTTACTATTATTACTACCCAGGGCCATGGGAATAGCAATTAACTTATTTACCAATTAAAACTCCTGCTAACCTAGTAAAACACTTGCTAACTACTTAAAACTCATGCTAACCTAGTAAAACTCTTGCTAACTTAGTAAAACTTTTCCTAACCAAGTAAAACTCCTGCTAACCTTGTAAAACCCCTGCTGACCTAGTAAAACTCTTGCTAACCAAGTAAAACTCCTGATAACCTAGTAAAATTCAGAGTAATCTAATAAAACTCCTGCTAACCTAGTAAAACTCTTGCTAACCTAGTAAAATTCTTGCTAACTCCACTAATAATATATTGTAAAAATATATTATACATATTGTTGCAGGAGGCTCTGTATGTTTGCCAGTGAAACTAAAGGTAAATGGCAGACATTCATCGTTGGAGACAGTGACTGTCGCCTGTCCATCGTCTATCGACGTTTGCATTTCATAAGTCCATATGTTGCCCACTAAACCACTAGAATAGCGTACTTGGTGAGCAAATACAGCGTTATCTGTAAAAATGGATGGGAGCTTTTCTAAATGATTTGAGCAACGTTTTATTCATATAAACGTCCTGGTGTATTACAGAGGTGTTATACAGC
>NW_022743765.1:204480-205474 GCF_011630105.1 Anneissia japonica | reverse complement strand
TTTTCTTTTCATCTCTTTTTTGGTGGTGGGGTAGGGGTTATTATTTTTATAATAGGCACAATGAGGCATTTAAACTAAAGGGGTGTCTACGATATAAAATTTCATCGGGATTTGAGTTTGTACGATTAAATACGGTAAACCCTTATATTCCTATGTTAATATTACACAAGTGCATTACACAAAAGCGCGACCAGGGCTCTTTCGACCATTGATCCGAAGATGTAGTACTCGTTTCTGTTAGCAGGGGTTTTACTAGGTTAGCAGGAGTTTTACTAGGTTAGGAAAAGTTTTACTTGGTTAGGAAAAGTTTTACTAAGTTAGCAAGAGTTTTACTAGGTTAGCATGAGTTTTAAGTAGTTAGCAAGTGTTTTACTCTTGGTAAATAAGTTAATTGCTATTCCCACGGCCCTGGGTTCAATTCCTGCCACGATGATCGCGACCAAACACAACTCCACCCCTAAAGACGCCTAATGTTATGAGAACATCTTGTTTAATGTTTGTTTTTTAAAAGAATTGCTATTTAGCAAAGTTATTAAGTTCGCTATTGTCATGTGATCCTCTGCTTTGTGCCTAAATATTAAATAAAAGAATATTATATTTTATTTAATATTAATATTTTACAAAAGAAGAATTGCCCGTCATCATCATTATTATTAAGCTATAATAATAATGATAATAATTAAGTTGTTGATTATGATAATAATAATAGTAGGCTTATTGCTGCGAAGCAGCCAATTCATATTCTTGACAGCAATTTGACCTCTGAAAGGTCATTGTTTGTCAAAAATCAATCGCCTGAGACAACTGAAAAGCGGAGTTCCTTCTTACGTTCTGCCGGGTAAAATCAATTACTTTAGGCGACGTTTGTAGACTAACCTACTCGTGCCAACGTCGGCATGTCGCGACGCTGGAGTACTATTCAGCGTTTTTACTATATTTCTAGGTTTCCTATTTCTACGTTTAATCGGCTCATGTCTCAGCCACAATATTTTGA
>NW_022743765.1:200986-204446 GCF_011630105.1 Anneissia japonica | reverse complement strand
CAGTTAAACTTATTTACTAGCCTATTTCAACGTGCTAATTATTACATTTAGGCGACGCTTGTTGTAGACTGGCATAGTGTTTGCGGAAATAAATACCATGTTATACACATGCACAGATCGATTTGCCAGCAGCGAGTCATCGCCAGCAACAGCGAGCCATCGCCAGCAGAGAGATGTCACTGCAGCAAAACACTATTGTACCAACGATGTTCTAATAATATATAGACAATGGGTCGTGCTCATATTATTTGTTATATGTTTATTATTCTGTCTCTTATACACATCTAGATGTGTATAAGAGACAGGTACATTTTATGCAGTTGTACTTCGCAGCACTTCACTTGCAATTTGCAATTTCTAGTATTATACAGTACTGTAGTAATAATAGTAACAAAAATAATTATTAGGATTATTATTTAACTACTAAAAACAGTACTGTATCATTATTGTTATTGTAATATTATTTATAATAGAAGATGGTAACCTTTTATTGTCAAATATTCAACCAGTCTTCTTATAAATCAGTGTTCTCATTATTCCTTATTTTATTTATAGTGGATGTGGTTGAATCAGGGGGTTACTTCAACATGCAGGAACTATTATGATGTTTCCAAATATTTTGTTCTGCCATCGTTCTGCCCGACCGAGGCGACACGATCAAACCAGTCCAAGGTAAGTTGCAGTCAGAGAAAGGGCGCCCTGTTCCTCCAAAACTGGAAATGTCTTATGGATTCCGAAATTTACTTGTATTTTAGGTAGACATTTTTGGGATTTTTTAAAGATTATCATATTGTTCCCTAAGTAACATTATAGAAATCATTGAAATTAATTTTGAACATAAATCAGTGTATTCAATAAAGTACCTTTAACCCTAAATTCACTCCGGATGATAAAATACTAGAAACACTTCCAGTCACCATCTCGCACGCCCGCGGCCGCCTTTGGCGTGTAGCATCTAGAATCGCGTTGCAAGCACGACGATCGACCGTCTGCGCATTGTGTTTATCTTTGGAGTTTCACACAAAGCTCTATTCTCTCATGCATTATAAGTATCTAATATGCATTTTCTTTTCCTCAATAATTTAGGTAAATGTGGTTCCGCTGACCGATGCTGCAAGGCGCATCGTTCATTCAAGAGGATTCATGTATACATGACGTAATTAAAAAACACGACACACTAAACCAGACATGACTGATATGCCACGGTCACTTGGTGGCATGGGTGTAGGTCGGTGGTAAACGCGGCCCCTCCTCCCCACATTTAAAGTGGGAGGGACATAATATCAATTGTAACCCCACTATTCACCGTTCTTCTATAATTAAACATTTTACATATTATACAAATAAAAGCGAGTGGAAAGAACATCAATTACGAATGACTGTCAAATCATCTCATTCAAAAGCATGTAACATGAGCTATCAGAAGATAATTATAGGCCTACGATATTATTTTTCATGAATGTTATTTTGCAGAAATTATATAAGTGGGTTTTTCATTCAAGATTTTGAGGTACATTAAAACACTTTTTTATGATGAACAATCAAAACCGTTGGTGTGGAAACAGGAGCGGATCCAGATTTTTTCAAACAGAGTAGGGGCGGTAATTTATTATAACATATTTAATGAAAGAATGAATGGAATAAGTCAGGCTCCAGAGGAAAAAAACGATATGTTGTAGAACTGATTTTCTAATACAGAAAAAAAAAGTTATGACTAATATCTTGGGAACGGTGAATGAGATACAGATCTTTTAATATTTAAAAACTGGGGAAAAGTGGGGTAACCGCCCATTATTACACTTTTCCCCAGTTTTTAAATATTCATGTTAAGTGTGGTGGGAGCGCCGGATGCTAAATTTTTTTTTTCCTGGAGTTTGAGGCAGTGGAGATTGTTGGCGCTAAGATTCAAAATGTTACCTTCCTGATTCGGAAGTAAATCATGAATATATTTATTGTACATTTCTTATTGTCAGAGCGGCTTCTATGCAGTTAGTGCTGATGACATGTGATGCGATAGCGAAATGGCGAGGATGAAGAGTGTTAACACCACAGACTTAGCTCTCCTTTTATTATAATTCCGAAATGCATGCCTATTTTTGAAATGAATAATGATTAGGCTATAATTACAAAACAAAATTGTTAGGTCTAGGCCGTAATTTTTATATGTATTTCAGTCACACATATAAATAGGCCTACTTATAAGTTAGGTCTACGAAATGTATTTAGGCCTACTTGACGTTTGCAGTAAAGTACAGTTTTAATAAACGCTGTGATATAGATCTAATAATTATCATGACAATGACAATAATTAAATAATACCAATGGTGACGATAATGATGATGATGACGACCAATATTATCAGTATTAACATTGCTAATATAAGGTAATGGGACAACATAACTTACCGTTGACTCTATAATAGCGCCACCAATCTCCACTGCCTCAAACGTCCAGGAAAAAAAATCGCCTCCGGGCCCGTTGGCCTGTGTTTTTGAATAATGCTTATTCGACTGGTTCATTTCGTTGAGTAAGAATTTTCGTTGAGTATTATTTTCATTCCACAGGTTCGTTAAATAGACTTCGTTGACAACGAAAATTAACGTAAACCAGAGTGCGTTAATCAGCGTTAAGTTATCCACGTGACCAGACAAACATGGCCGATTGGTGAGTTTATAAACAACATTTGCGTTAATATAACTTAGATTAAATTTCATAAAATAAAGATTATAATATTTACTTACATGGAGTAAAAAAATAATTTTAGGCTAACCGAATTCAAAAACTGGATGAAAACATTTTTTTTTTTGACGAATTACGAAAAACCCATACTACCACAAGTTGAAGCAATATTACGCAACGTGTATCGCGGTAACTATACAGCCATTTTGTTTTGTCGAGTATTTACAAGTTTTCTATTCGACTGGTCGTCTTCCTTGAGTAGGATTTTACCGCTGCGCTGGTGGGCGTGGTTTAACGAAGAACGACCATTCGAATAGAAGAAGAAGAATACTGAACTCTCACATTGTAGCGTGACATATGCTCGTCCAATATTTTGTAGATTCGTAAAATTGCTTTTTATGATAGGCCTATTTAATAGACATAAATAGGAGCTAAAAATACGAAAATTATTCACAAACTGTGAGCATCGTTGCCGACTTCCCGAATTTACGATTTGCTCTGAATTTTACAACGACGGTTACACACAGGCGCAATATTGGTCATATCAACATAATATCAATAAAAGCAGGGGTATAGCTATTCATTAGCTATAGCACAAAAAACTTAAGCTAGCCTTAGTAAAGCAATCAAATATCGAAATATATCACTATTTATGGCTATAGCAGATTACATCATAATTATGCTACTTATTGATATTGATATTAGTCTGATGTAGCTGGTTGTAGCAATTAATATCAACATTATAGCACTGATTTTTAATGATATAGCACTTTTACTGATA
>NW_022743765.1:196703-200571 GCF_011630105.1 Anneissia japonica | reverse complement strand
TCGATTGATAATTAGAATAGGCCTATCATAATAATTAAATCGATCGACTAATAATAAAATAGACAAAACATTATAATTTCAAATTCAAAGTTTATTGATAATAACTTGTTAATTAACAATAACATGTAGAAAAATATATATAAAAATGGTGTGCTAATTTTAATTATAAGATTAATTAATTAATATTTATTAAGTTATAATATGCATTGCAACTATTATCTTTACAATGATAATGATACAATACAACATAGGTTATACAAATGAGTGCCAAACATTTTGAAAGTTTTATTACAATGCTCCGACTTTTTTTAAATAGTTATTTACACTTTTTCTTTCACAATTACATTACTCAATGTCCCTTCCTCGAAGTGGATCACAATCTCGGTGGCGAAAATTGTGTCTGTCCATTTTTGGTTTACCTCTTGGTTGCCTGAAAGAGTAATAATAATGATGATAGTAACAATAACAGTAATAATAATAATAATAATAATAATAATAATAATAATAATAATAATAATAATAAACACAATACAAAACATACAATGTCGATAAAACAAAAAATAATACTACTAAATAATAATAATCTAAATTTAATACTTAATAGGTATGAAACATAATAAATACAATATTGTACTTACTCTTGCAAAAGACTTCTAAAAAAGGTCTTGCGCTGTAACTTGCATCATTTCGGAAAAAGTATCTCATTAATCACAGAATTATAAATAAACGCCGTAAAATTTAAAGCAGATAATGCACTTTCTCAGAGTATTCTTCGAAATAAAGCAGTTACTAACTAGGCATTATTGCTAAGGATTCCAAGATAATTAGTTAGATATTCGTTATACAAGAATCTGATTGGTTACTTACTATCTGTCTTGCGTGAAGTCAAGCGTTCAATGCATGTATCTAAGGCTTCGCGCACATAATGCCTTTTCTCAGAGTGTTTATAGTGAAATTTGCAGATAATGCCCAATTTTTAAAATAAAATTTAATATTTCCAGACATATTTTTGGAAATTTGATAAAATAGGGTGATAGATTAGACATTCAGGAGTCACATAAGCTAAAAATCTCAATTTTGAAAAAAAAAATGTACTTAATGCCTTTTCTCAGAGCAGGGCAGAATATACAATGGGTTATAGACCCCTTGGCAAAAACGTGCAATGAGATGGCTATTCCAGAGGGCACCTCAAAGGTCGAAAGGTGTATACCAGGTAAACCAACATGAGAAAAAGCAACGAACACTAGGGACAGTCTCCATTCTGCTATAGGCCTACCGGTATTTCACTTGGCTTCGATATTTCACTGTAACAGCAGCGTAGATGATTTAAACACTAAAGTTCCACGCAAGTTTGTCCAGCATTTAGTGACAGTACGTTTCTGTTTAAGGTTTCTAACGTGTTTAGCCGTAAATGTGTTTAGGTATATGAAACATAACCTAGGCACATTTAATGCTCACGTCATAATCCTAAGCATAGGCCGTGTACTTTTAACTTAAACGTGTAACCAAAAGCAGGACAAATTTGCGCAAAGCTTTTTCTTTTTATTTTCCAACTTTGTTTTTACAGACATATTACAGGATAACGCAAATGTAGGCCATTATTTTGGATAGCAACTGGTTTCATTTAATAATTTTACAGTTCAGTGGACATGTGCCATTCGCAAGCGAAAGCCTTGTAACATCTGGGCGTTACCCCTGAAAACCAAGTAGTTAGATGGTACTTTTATAAGTACGGTAACGGCGGATGAATGTATTCCAGTTGCTGCAAATTTCGTCGGCACAGCCACATTTTCAAAAAGCTTGTAGGCTTACTTTTTAAGAATCAGATTCCATGTTTTTCATGTATACGTTTAGTTTTATGGCCATTCATAATGTATTTAGGCTCATATATTTCTTTAATTAAAACATATGTATGTAAATAATCTTCATTTTATAAAATTATACAATTCTGTGAACTTTATTTTCAGTCAACAAGTATCAAATATAATCAAAACATTAACAGTGGCATTTCCAAGCACTCTATAGGTGAATTAATTTTCTTTAATGTAAAAATAATTTCTGAAAAATCTGGCCCTAGATTTTTTAAGTTTTCAGGCCGGCCTACAAGTATTAATAAATAATGATTATTGTTTTCTTTTTACTTGTTTTTAAAATACGTTCTATTCTGTATTACCATTACAGCTGGTCTTGTTGAAGGCACTGTTTACTATGATTTTAAGGCGCTGAATGATGTATCAAAATATTATTTTGTCTTACCAACTTACTGTCAGAAGTTTCAAGACCATCTGTTGACTGTATGGCACCAACATTATCATAATATTAATATCATCATCATCATCATCATCATCATCATCATCATCATCATCATCATCATCATCATCATTATCATCATCATCTTCTTCAGAATCATTACTAAATCATCATTTAGTTAATATGAATAATGGCATAATTTATATTTCAACAGGTGAAAAGCAAAATGTCAGATGAAGTAAAGAAGATAAAGCAAATCAGGCGTTTCCTGTAGGCATGGAGACAACGAGACGTAATCACATCAATGTGTCTTCAAACAAAACAACATTGACTCTGGGTAAAATTTTACTGGTTACTCAAGCCAAAATGCGTATTTGGCTTGAGTAAATAAGCAATTGAATTATGTTAATAACATTTTTAATCGTTTTTCAGTGATGATCACTTATATCTCAGAATCCCTTTGTGGGTAGCAGGTCTTTTTGATTAAAGATGTGTTATCCCTTGAAAAATACAAAATAATCATAACACTTTTTAAAAATATATTTCCTCATTTTAAAGTAATACAAAAATTATCAACTTGAACATAGAAATTAATGTTTTTTTGTAGATAAAAATGATAGAAACACTTCCACTCGAAGTTTTTTTTTATTTCTTTTATAATGGTACGCTTTTTAAAATTCAATTAGGTAATTTATTTATTTTTGTTTAATGTTTTTTTTTTGTCATTTCTTCTAATGGAGTCACAGTGTATTTCAGCAACCAATGAATCAGAATAATAAAGGAAATGACATCTTTTTGATGTATACAACAACTTCTGGCATGTTTTATGACCCACCTCATTTTCCTTAAACATACAAAGTAGGCATATTGTTGAATGCTTATTATACCGTAAAACCTCAAATAGAATCCCGTCTCGTAATAGGCTTCTTCATTCCATTTTACGGTAGTTTTATTCAAGATTCAAGCTAACTTTATTTCTCATGGCAGTTAAAACTGAATTGGGAGAAATTTACAAGTAGCTTAAAAAATGTAATATATATATAATATGTAGTCAAAATTGGTAAAAATATACATGATTATATAAAATTACGAGATACATTAAAATCATTAAAAAGATAATCATGTTGAGGGCGCACTGAAATTTGAAGTCACGAGATCCAAAGTAGGCTTCGGAACTGGAATTACAATACTAGAAGTAAAGTCACGCGAGCTCCACACACACAGCAATTGTGTAATCTAATAATAATAATAATTGTGTATCTTGACTTGATACGGTGCTCTGCTGCTATGGTTAAGGGTGTATGTTATCCGTTTTCCCTTAAAATGGATATGAAACGGTTTCTAGAAATCCAAAATCTTGTCACCATTGTTTAGAAAGTCATTGGAAAACCTCGGACACCCAATATTAAACGTATTGGACAATGCCTTACCCCCAAAAATTCCCCCCGAAAGTCACTGAAAATCTTTTTGTGACGTCACAAAAAGATAAATTTGTACTGCGAGGATAGGGAATGTGGAGGTTATTTGCCAATTGACACAATACAGTGATGGTAATAGCTAATCCGCTTTACATTTTTGTTCTTGGATATGTATTTCATCGTAAATGATTAAAATTTGG
>NW_022743765.1:180444-196370 GCF_011630105.1 Anneissia japonica | reverse complement strand
GCTACCCAAGGATTCCAAAACCTTCATTCATTGGATTTTTTAAAATGGTTTCATATCCATTTTAAGGAAAACGGTTGGGTGGGCGCGATAAGATAAATGGAAAATATTTTATTTACGATAGATTTCTATAGGAAATAATTGTGTTTACGTTGGCTCGTTTCTCACAAACGGCAAACGAGAAACATAATGCGTGCTACAACACTAAGCCTATTTATTATATTTTGTAGCGGGGGCAGTGATTCAGGCTCTGAAACCACCACCAAAATGCTGCCTGAAGCCAGATATGTGTAGCTTTTTTACAGGTAATTTAGAAACAGGCGCTAAATTTCCATGTCGAAAAACGTAATCATATTATTAATATGATTACGTTTTTCGCTATTAAATAGTCGAGATTAGTATTTTAATTTCAAATAGAGAAATAACACTACCGACGAGATTAGTATTTTTTAAATAGAGAAATAACACTACCGGCGAAATAATTACTGTTTATCTTCATGATTTCTAGTTTAGAGATTTGTCCACCAATGATTCGAATAATTCCATAGTATATAGATAGATAAGGGTTAACATTTTGCCAAGTTGAGTTTGTTAAAACCCAAATGAATATAATTTTTCTTGGCCCTGTTCTGTAGATAGCCCTAGGGATGTGGATATGGTCCACTGTTAGAGTACTTATAATACGTAAATAATAATAAATGAATCTAGGTTAATTTAATTTTAATATTATAGGATATTCGTGGAAATTGTCAAGGAGATCGTTTTCCCCCCTCTTACAAGTAACATTGACAACACCATGAAATGGACCATTTATTCTTCTCTTTGTTATTGATTTGTCTGAATTTGTTTCCTTTTGAGGCACTGTATTTATTTAATAGCTTTTGTCCACAGAAATTACAGCTTGTTTACGGACCACATGATTCTTGATCATTTGTTTATTTAGTTAGTATAAATTTGATTGGTCGTGTAATATATTATGGTCCATTACCAAAGCATCCAATCTCTCCAATGTTTGCCGGGGTTGGGCTACCATACAGTAACCTTTTATTGTTTATGTTGTCCTTATAAACAGCAATTAAAGGTGGCCTCTTTTTGGAAAAATAGCAAACTAGGCCTATTATTAAACAATGTCTATTTTTTTAAAATATTTTTTAAGCATCGCTCATTGGATACGTACAAGAGAGTGATCGCGCATACGGATCGTATTACAAACTGTAGGCATCGTTGCCGACTTCCCGAATTCACGATTTGCATTGAATATTCCACGACGGTGAATGGAAACACGACGAACACTATTAATTATCATTGAGAAATATATAGAGGTATATTGGACATGCATGTCTGCGTCTGTAATGGGAATTGTACGGTATATTTTAGGGAAAATTTGTTATGGCTACATCTTTATAATTATAATATAATTATTGTTACAGATTTTATTATTATTATTATTATTATTATTATTATTATTGTTATTATGATTGTTATTATTATTATTATTATTATTATTATTAAAGTTATTATCCAATCTATAAATCTGTTGATAAAAATAATAATAATTTTGTTAATGAAATACATTGATTTTAATATTAAAATAAGTATTATTATTTTGCCATTTGTGCTGGTATGTAAACACTTCAAACAAGACTTTAAACAGTCAGATCAAAATCACGCGAACCTATAATCTATTGATAAATAAATATTGTTATCATCTACAGAATATACAATGGGTTATGGACCCCTTGGCAAAAACGTGCAATGAGATGGCTATTCCAGAGGGCACCTCAAAGATCGAAAGGTGTATATACCAGGTAAAACAACATGTGAAAAAGCAATGAACACAAAGGCCATTTCCCCATTCTGCTTTATTTCACTTGGCTTCGATGATTAACTGTAAAAGCAGCGTTTATTTATTTTCACAAAAGCTCCACGCAAGGTTATCCGCTTTTAGTGACAGGTTTAAAAGCCGTGCATAAACACGTTTAGCTTTCGTAATTTGCATAGAGCTTAATGTGCGTTAATTTTCCAAACCCTGCTTTTATACAGACATATTAAGACTATATTGATGTAGTATAGGGAGGATCAAGAGAAACGTTTAAGTAGGGGCTATGCGATGTGCAAATACCGATCGCGGGTATGGTGTTGGGAGTGGTAGGTCCCGGCCTTCGATTGTCTTAAAAATCATTACGAATAGGCCTACACTAATTTTTAGGCCTAATTTTTATAGAGCACTGTTAATTCTGAGGAGTTATTATAACTCCCCCTGTGTGGTAGTTATAACCCCCAAAGGGGGAGTTATTTTTTGGGAGTTATTTTAACTCCTTAAATGGTATTAAAGTAACTCCTTAGGGGAGTATTTCGGTTTTTAGTAGGATTACTTTTTAAGAATTAGATTCCATGTCTTTTTTATATAAAGAGGTGTGGTGTTATGGGCATACATAATATATTGGGCCCATACGATTCTTTAATTCAAATATATATAATTTTCATTTTATAGATCTATAGCGTATTTTTCACCAATTTTGTGAACGTTAATGTTAGTCAACACTCGCCCAATAGGCCTACCATTTTGTTTGTTAAATGGATCCCACAAAAGAGCATATATCAAATATTAATACAACTTTAAAAGTGGCTTTCCAAGTACTAAAAAGTTGGAGTAATTGTTTTTAATGTAAACCTATAATGCCGGCCCTAATTTCTTATGATCGCTTTTGGGCTTAAAAATGTTAATGAATATAATGAATAAAAACTGTTACCATTTTACGATGTTTATCAAATACGTTCTATTCTGCATTATCATTACAGCTGATCTTGTTGAAAGCACTGGTTACTACGATTTTAAGGCTCTGAATGATGTATCAAAGTATTTTGTCCTACCAACTTACTGTCAGAAGTCACAAGACCCTCTTTTGACTGTAAGTGACAATTATTATCAGCAGCAGCAACATTATTGATTTTACAATCATCATCATCATCATCATCATCATCTTCACAATCATCATTGTCATTACCATCATTATTATCATCACCATCACCACATCACCTGCTATTGTCATCACCATCAGCATCAACATCATCTTCTTTCTCATCATCATTCAATAATAATAATAATAATAATAATAATAATGATAATAATAAAAATTATTATTATTATTATTATTATTATTAATGATATTATTACTATTATTATTATTACAATTATTATTGTTATTATTATTATTATTATTATACCATCATTTATTTACATATGAAATAATGGCATAATTTATATTTCAACAGGTGAAAAGCAAAATGTCAGATGAAGTAAAGAGAATAAAGCAAATCAGACGTTTCATGTAGGCATGGAGACAACTGCGATACATGGTCACATCAATGCGTCTTCAAACTAACATGTTAAGCAGCAAATATTATCATAATATCAATAAAAAAAAATTTAAAATAGGCACTTATAAGATTAGTTTGCTTTTAGTATTTAAATACAAGGCAATTTATGTCTATGCTTTTAGCATAATAGGCCTATGATTTTTAGTTATTGTTTGATTCCGAAGTCGCTGTATCACATTTTAAGAATTCTAATAATAGATTTAATTAATTGCATTTAACATAAATTTTTGTAACAATAAAATTAATATGAAAATAGTGTGATTTTTTTTAGAGAATATATATTTTAATACTTTTATGATATTGGGATACATCAAGTTTCTAATTTTAATACAATTGAAAATTTACATTTCTTAAAGTAATGTTCGTGATTTGCAAATGAGTTTTAAATAAACTTTATTGAAAAAATAAATTGATATAAATAAATATGGTTCTTCGTTCTTAAACTGTGTACACGCTGTCAACGTTGATTTGTTTATGAAGAAGTGCGCGATCATAAGTTGTTTTCATTGTCTTTTCTTTCTCGATCTTCTCTTTTGTGGTTATTTTACCTGTACAGTAGGCCTATGATACACCAAATTTAATTCAATCCATATTCAAATATAAAAACATGGATAAAAAAATATGTAAACATTTTGTTTTTGTCATTTTATCCAATGGAGTCACAGTGTCCATAAAATATTTAGCAACCTATTGGGTCAGAATTATAAACTGAATTCATTAAAAATTGACGTATTCAACAATGGTACTTCTGGCATGTTTTATGATACCTAACCTAATCTTGCTCCGTTTTCCTTTAACATACAAATTAGGCAAATAGTTGCGTGCTAATTATACAGGCGTGAAACCTGAAATTTGAGCCCATTTTGGAAAGAATCTCATGTGCTTTTATTATTCCATTTTACGGATATTTAATTGCGTTAAAAAGAATCAGGGTGAGGGCGCACTGAAAAGTGAACTTGTGAATTACTAAAAGTCACGAGCTTCAAAACAGGCCTTCAGTCAACAATTGTGTTTACAACAATTCGTTTCACAATCGGCGAACAGAATGAACCGATCAATGCATGCAACAATACTAAGCCTATTTATTATATTGTGTAGTGAAGGTGCCGTGATCCGGGCCCAGCAACCACCACAAAAATGCTGCCTGAAGCCAGATATGTGTAGCTTTTTCACAGGTAATTAAGAAACAGGCACTGAGTTTGATGTTGAAAAACATAATCATTACTCTGGATTATTATTTATTATATAGATAAATAATACTACAGGTGAAATAACAGGCTGTCTTCAGGATTTCCAGCTTATAGATTAGTCCACCAATGACTCGAATAATTCCTTTACATTGTAATATAATTTTTGCCTATTTTTGTCAATTTTAAATTAAATCCCCAACTTTTTTTTATATATCATGTGATCAATGATATAGGGATGTGGATAGGGCAGGCGTGGCGCACGGTTTACACGACGGAGTGTCCGAGATCTCCCACGGGGGTGGGAGGGGAGGCGATGTCTATACGACGAGAGAAAATGGGCGTGGTCGGGCTTATCGGACCCATTCCCCTCCCCCAGCCCCCACTGGTGTTACCCTTAAGATAGGAGCTATAGGTTAGAGAGTTTATAATACGGAGTAGATACACATCTAGGTTATATAGCTCCAAAATGGTTCCATAATCAAGCATCCCATCTATCCGATGCTTGCCGGGATTTGGCACATATAGTAACCTTTTATTTTATTTATGTTGTCCTTATAAACATCAATAAAAGGTGGTCTCTTTTTGGAAAAATAGCAAAGGCCTACGACTAAACAATATTTATTTTCTAATCATTTTATTTAGCATCGCTCATTGGTTACGTACAGGAGAGTGATCGTGCATACGGATCGTATCCACAAACTGTAGGCATCGTCGCCGACTTCCCGAATTCACGTTTTGCTCTGAATATTACTACGACGTTGAATGGAAACACGTCGAACGCTATTATTATTGAGAAATATAAGGAGGTATGCATAGGCCTATAGCCTGGGTCTATAATGGGAATTGTATATTGGGGATAATTAAGGCTCCATCTTTATAATTATAATATAATTATTGTTACAGATATTATTATTATTATTATTGTTATGTTTACATATGGTCCAAAGATAAATAAATAAATAATTATTGTTATCATCTACAGAATTTACAATGGGTTATAGATCCATTGGCAAAAACGTGTCATGTGATGGCTATTCCAGAGGACCGAATGATCGAAAGGTGTATACCAGGTAAAAACAAATTGAAAAAGACCCAATTTCACCCATTCTGCTAGCAAGTGGCCTTGATAATTAGATATTGATTTAGTTTAGGAGAGCATCCACAGAAAAATGTTGGTAGGGGTCATGCGAAGTGCGAATTACCGATCACGTGGTTGAGCTATGGGGGTTTTACAGTAAGACAAAATAAATACGAGTAAACACATTACTACATTTATGGGGCGGGTATCATGTAGTGCTCTAAATTTCTTTTCTCTCTCTGCTCTTCCTCAATCTTTCTTTTCTCTTCTCTGTTTTGAGTGTGTGTATGTGTGTGGTGGGGGGAGGAGTTGGTGCGTGTCAATCCGTCCCTGTAATTCTCTAGAAAATATTATAGGTATGGTTTGAAATGATGATGATGATGATGATAATAATAATAATAATAATAATAATAATAATAATAATAAATAGAATTACTTTGTCTGTTTGTACAACAGAACATAGAGCTTTTACTCATTGCTATAATGAGAAATGAAGTTTAAATAGCAACAAAAAATAAAGTCGTTAATAAAAAAAATCCAAAATACTTACCGGTATAGTACTAAAAAAAATTGCGAAGTAAAAAAAAACAGTGAAAACTAAGTTCACAAAAATGGCGACGTAACATAAGAAACGATATTCATTTTAAAGGAATACCGTTACCTAACCCGGAAAACGTAGGTTTTCAAGAAGTTCGTATTGCTCAACTCGCTGACGATACTGTATTGTTTGTTGGTTGTGACAAAATCATAATTAAGGGTGTGAATATTGTTAAACAATTTTGTAAAGTGTCCGGTATGAGTTTGAATGAGACAAAAACAAAGGCAATGTGGATAGGCAAAAACAAAAATAGAACAGATAAACCAGATAACCTTAATTGGTTAAGTAACCCTATTAAAATATTAGGGATATAGGTTATAATAGCAAAGAATGTGACAAGTTAAATTGGGGATCTAAATTGATGAATTTTGAGACCTAACGTATTTTGGCAAGGTAACTGTACTAAAAAGTTTAGCGTTGTCTAAATTAATCTATAATGCATCCATATTAGGAGTACCGGACTACGTTATTTCTCAAGTAAATAAGTTGTCGTATGAATTTGCATGGAGTGGAAAAAAGGAAAAAATAAAAAGAAAGACATTCATTGGTAATCAAATGAAAGGAGGAATAAGCATGCCAGATTTCTCACTGAACGTAAAAGCTCTTAAAATTGCGTGGGTAAGAAAACT
The DNA here is from genome assembly GCF_011630105.1 of Anneissia japonica. Lineage (NCBI taxonomy): Eukaryota > Metazoa > Echinodermata > Crinoidea > Comatulida > Comatulidae > Anneissia > Anneissia japonica. Next base: position 189,497 of record NW_022743765.1, on the reverse strand, counting down.
TCTTTCTAGAAAACATAGCAGATGGAAATTGATACCATTATATTATATCAACAGGGTTAGTAGCGGAAATTCAATTTTTGGTATGTCGAATTTAAACTCGGAAAATCGTAAGATATTCCAATGTATACCACCCTTCTACATTAAGGTCATAGAAGCCTGTGTTGATTTTAATCAAAATAATATAGATACAATTAACACATATGAAGAAATCGTTGAACAAAACTTATGGGGTAATACAAATATTACATTTAAGAATACATCAATATATTTTACTAACTGGACCTTATCTGGATTAAATAAAATAAAAGATGTGATAATTTTAAATCATTTTGTGAACCCACTTGAAATCAAAGAAAAGTTAAAAACAAATAGAAACTGGATTTGTGAATACCATACGCTCATAGAGGCAATCCCAAAAGTTTGGATGGATATAATTAAGCAACAGGATAGTTTTAATGTAAACTTGAATGCAAATGAATACACTGCAATCGATCAAATTATGAAAATAAAAACACAAACTTATTTATTTACATTTTGTAAATATAACATTTATTGAACTCTTTAACAAAATAGACAACAATAGCAGTTCTTTTAAAGAACTCATTTTGGGATGTGATTGTAAAAATGAAAAACAAGTTATATTAAATTGCAGCTTACTCAATATATAAAATAAAGATATTTACTGAGAGTTAAAAAAGCCAATTTGTACTAATCCATGGGTAACATTTAAGTAAAGTAAAAAATAGTAAAGGGGTTAAATACAATAGGTGATTTGGAATTATTTATAATTTTGGAGCATTGTTACTACAATGTTGAGATTCAGTTTATATGAGAATAGTTTATTATTAGATCATGATTAGGTGATGATAGTGCATTAATGTTATATTAGTTCTTATGATGGAATATTGATACTACGATCATCCGTACATTACTTTGTCAATTTATGCTACAAGATAGACCATTGTGGATGAATAATATATTGGGTAATTACTAATAATATATATGAAAGGAATATTATGAGATCAAAAATTTAAAAAATCACTAGTCAGCATTTATGGACTGACAAATTTTATCGTTGCGCTGGTATGTGCGCAATGCATGTGAAAAAGTGTAACCTATTTTTGTTTAAGTTCATTTTTGTGACACTATGGTATATTGTCACAAATGAGGAAAAATAAAATTGAAAAAAAAAATGAAATAAAAGTGAGCGAAACCCCCACAAAAGACAATAAAAAAAGATTCGAACTGCGGATCGTCACAAAAAAATGATCATTCATTTGACCATGAAAAACCATTCTGCAAAGTTTCATTTTAATCCATTTATGACTGGAATGTCAGCAATTTAAATGACCCTTAAATTTACACCCTAATGTGGATCGTCCCCAACACATAACAATGTCTTCCTTATAACTTTCCTGAAAGTTTCATTCGGATCAGTTGACCTGTTTTTGAAATATGTAGTATGGGACGTTTTTCTTTGAATGATCTTCATATTCACTCCCTACTTCGGTCGTCTACTAGACTTTGACAAACTATTACAGGAAGTTTCATTTAGACTCGTTGACAACTGTTTAGAGATATTTAGGTCTGTGACGTCAGTAATTTAAATGATCCTCAAATTTACACTCTCAACTTGATCGCTTGATCCCTTTGAACGGCCCTCATATCTACACCCTATTACTCATTTCTTTACTTTCTGTATTTTGTCTTGAATTCCAAATAAAAGCAAACATACAAACATAATCGTTATCGTCATCCTCATCATCATCTTCATCATTATAATCTTGTCATCAACCTCATCGTCTACATCCTCTACTAATAATCAATATCAACATAGACACTTTGTCTTTCGACAGGAAACAAACATGTAGATTACCGTATATTAAGGAACGAATTTTCGATTTAACATCAAGATAACATCATTTATATTCAATTATTATAGCCCAAGTTTTATTAAAGATTTCAATATTAAAGCATCATGTTATAATTTTATAGTCAAATGTGTACTTAAAAATTACCGACATATCAGTAATTTTGAAATTCACATTATTAATTTTATAGCATAATGCAAATAAGGATAATTACTGGTTTTATCTCATTATGGTTTGTACTAATCAGATGAAGCGCAGTTCAGTGGGCAGGTAACATTTGCAGGCGATAGGCTTTGTAACGTGTGGACGTTTCCTCTGAAAACCAAGTCGTTAGATGGCATGTTTACAAGTACGGTAACGGCGGATGAATGTATTCCAGTTACTTCAAGTTATACCGGTACAGACTCACAAGGAGGGTCAAAAAGTTAGTAGGCTTACTTTTTTAAGGATCATATTTTATGTTCCATACATATTGTATTTGGGCTCCATGTACTTCTTTAATTCAAATATATATGTATATATATATATATATATATATATATATATATCCTAAAAAGGTATCGATTTTCATTCGAAGGGGGTAGGGAAGGAGGATAAATGAAGAATAGCTTACGCATAAATTTGAGTGTATTTTGATATGACGAAAAACCACCCCTTTGGAGTCAGTTGCATAGACATTTTGTGTAGGCCTAGGCCTGTAATTGTATTCATATGATCACTGTGAATAATATACTGTAATCAGTACATAATTTACTTCAAGCTGTATACGCAGTATAGACGAATATTATAATTAATAATTTAGTAAGATTGTGAATATTGTTTCTTAGTAAGATCATCAATTCAAGAAATACCAGCACAATGGAAAACAATACCTGAACTATGTGTCTTTCCAAGAAATAGACTTGTTCCTATCCAGGGTTGTTTGTAGTCTGAGTGACTGGTCACGTCGTAAAATACAAAAATACCATCACATAACTTAAAACGATAAACAACAGTTAATCTTAACTCAATATAACGGAAACACCTACCAGTATTTAATTATCAACGTGTACTACCGTGTGCTTACTTAGGAATTAAAAGTTACTTAAAGAAAGGACTGTCTCTTATACACATCTAGATGTGTATAAGAGACAGCATATATATATATGTATATAATTTTCATCTTATAGAATTATAGCTTCTTTTTTTCAAATTTTATGAACTTCATTTTCAGTCAACACTCACACAATTATACTTTTTCGTTTGTTAAATGGATCCCACAAAGAAAAAAGTGGCCCTTCAATATAGGCCTACTATAGTGTATCACAGTGCGTCGTCACAACACCAGGTGGCGACCTCTGGGCGTTGGTTACCAGGTTGGTTACCGTTCATATACGCCTAAATGATTTCATAATGTTAATGGTATAGAATAGACTTTCTGGCATTTTAAAATCAAACTGTACTAAAAACACAAAGGCTCGCATTATGTTAGTTATCGAACACACATTTAATCATCAATTAAAATTTAAAAAGAAAAATTAAGATACAACTTCGTAATAATTACGTTAGAAATGGGATCTATGGTTTGTCGGTGGAGAAAATGGCGTCGGTTGAATTCATTTTATGTCACCGACACCAACAGAGTAGTATCATGTGGTATCGTGACGTAACACTGTAGTACTTTATAGAGTTGGAGTAATTGTTTTTAAATGTAAAAATAATTTCCTAAAATGAGGCCATAGATTTTTAAAGCTTTGAGGCTTATCTAATTAATGAAATTAGTAATGAATACTCTTGCCTTTTTTACACTGTGTTAAAAATACATCCTATTTTGTATTACCATTGCAGCTTATGTTGTTGAAGGTACTGGTTACTACGATTTTAAGTCGCTGAATGATGTATCAAAGTATTTTGTCTTACCACCTTACTGTCAGAAGATTGAAGACCCGCTTTTTACTGTAAGTCACCATTATTATCATCAGCAACATTATCATAATATTACCATCATCATAATCATCATGAACTTTACAATCATCATTATTATTATTATTATTATTATTATTATTATTATTATTATTATTATTATTATTATTATTATTTATATTTCAACAGATGAAAAGAAAAGTGTCAAATGAAGTAAAGAGGATAAAGCAAATCAGACGTTTCCTGTAGCCATTGAAAAAACTACGCCTATATGGTCACATCAGACTGTGTTTCTTCAAACCAGCATATCAATTAAATTTATGAAGACTAAAAATAATGTTTATTGGAGCAAAAAATTAGCTTGTTTTTAGCGCATAAATACAGACCCGGTATATGCCTAAATGCTTTTAGCAGTACACTTTTAGTCAAAGTTTGATTTACAATTCGCTGTATCATCATAACATTTTAAGAATTCTAATAATAGATTTAATTAATTTCATTTTAACTAACAATAATTCTATTAATAATGAAATTAATCTGACAATTATACAATTGAAAATGCATATATATTTCTTTAAAGTAATTTTCTTAATTAATGTAAAAGTTAATTTTAAATTAATATTTTTTTTATAAAAAAATAAGTCAATGTGAGTACATATAGGTCTTCCTTCTCAACTGTGCACGCTGTCAACGCTGATAAATGAAGAAGCACTCCATCACAAGTGGTCTTCATTGTTTTTTTTCCTCCTCGATTTTCTTTTCTGTTACTTTATCGTAGGCCTATTCTACACCGAATTTTATTGAAATTAATGATAAAATAAATTGATGTGGATAGATCCATATGCAAATGTAATGCTTTCGGTGTGTAGATATATGAATTACCAGGGAACAGTGAAATTACTCATGGCATGATACGACGTCAATCATAATAGAGAGCATGCGCAAAGCAATTTTAACTAGTTTTAAATTGTTTATCAGTTGATCATGATAAGAACGGCGGTGTCGCGGGTTATAACTTTAATGTTCGGTTCGAGATGTTTCCATGTAATTTCACTGTTCCCTGAGATTACTCTAAGTTTGATGATAGTGTCGTTGCTCCTGGTTCTCTTCGGTTTTCATAAATTCTTTAGACGGTTTAGTGTTTCGATGCTAATGAATCATAGTGCATGTCAACTTATTAATTCAAATTTAAATTCAAATTCAGATTCAAATTTATTTATTCATCATAAAACTGTTAAACTACTTGAACAAAGTACTTATAAAATGATAGAAAGTAAAACCAAGAAGCTATTTGAGTTTATTTGGCGTTTCCTTTTCATTCATTTCCAATTCACTAGTATTTTACTTGAATTTTTATGTGTTTCGAGAATGAATAAAATTTACTTGGTCTGAGTATGAGCAATTGAATTATGTTAATAACATTTTAAATCGTTTTTCAGAGTTGATCATAATCTATTCTTGGAGCTTATTACTATCATAGATAAGGATGTGGGTGTGAGCCACCGTAGAGCGTTTATTAGCCACCACAACAATGTCGGCCAAAAATAGGCTACCAACCTATATATTAGTAATTATTCTTCCAAAATCATTTGATTTCAGAATTTTGGAGAATTTATTCATAAACGCAGCCTTGGTTCACGTCTTTATGTAGGCCTATTTGAAAAAGGTCAGCTAATTGAACCAAATTGAAAGCAAATCTTAATCTTCTTAACAGAAACATAGTCTATTAATAATTCTCCATTGATAGACTACCACATTCAAAAAGTTTCTGCACTTAAAGATTGATGCCGATTGAGAATAACGTGTACCTAATGTCGATTAATAATTATAGCGTAGGCCTGTGACCTAATTATATTGATAATAACATGTCCATTGAGCATCAGCATGACGAAACTCAATTGAAGTCAATCAATGGAAATAACTTGAATAGCGCCAAATTTCATCACATGAAGTACCGTAATGTTTAGTGGCGCTGAATGACGATGGTATATGTACAGGGTGCACACAATTGTTGATCTCGTTATATTACATAAGTTAAAAATGCATTTTTCTTTAACAACGACAAAAATAATGATGTTAATAAATGATATTACTGTATTGTTATTATTATTATTATTATTATTATTATTATTATTATTATTATTATTATTAATAATAAAAATAATAATTAAATAATAATAATAATAATAATAATTGTAGTATCAGCATTGTTGATTGCTGTTATTCTGATGGAAATGCTTTGCAGAAATGTATGATTTCAGTTTCTTTTTGAAAATGGTAACATTTTATTGCAGTTTTTACGTGAAAAGGAATTGTGTTCCATTAAACAGGAGCTAGCTGCACATGGAAGTGATCGTCTATAATACGTATTGAGTTTTCACTTGTGAACATAAAGAAGTAGGCCTAGTTATTGAGAAGACCTCAGGTTACGAGAAGTCGTTTGAAGCAGATTCAGATTAGAGATGTGTTGAGGTGGAGGGACATGCAGAGCTTTATATGTGATTAATATAGGATTTTCATTGCAATGTGTAACAGGTAACCAGCGCAGTTCTCCGAGAATCGGAGTGATGTCTAGTAAAATCTCAGTTCGGATGATGAGTCTTGCTGCGGTGTTCTGTGTAATTTTAAGATGGTGTAGACTTTTTATCTGGAAGACCGACCGGAAGAGTATTGCAGTCTGGCACAAAAAACAGCCTCGGTTGGAATGTATTTTCTAACATGTCTTATTAGTGGCGGATCCAGCGGGGGACCATGAGGGCCCGTGCCCCCCACCTCCTGTCAGTCAAACCGAAAAATAAAAAAGAGGTAGAAAAATTTTACTTAAAGAGAGGAAAGAGGAAAAAAGGAGTGCACCCATGAGTTCAGTGGTGATCCAACAGTAGGTGAAAGGAGAGCTCGATTATTTACCACTTATTTACACCAGCCCTGGACTTCATTTTGTTCCCCCAAACCCGTCAGAAATTCTCTGGATCCGCCCCTGATTATTTTTCGTAGATGGTAGTGAATTGAACAGCATGTGGTGGCGATATGTTGCTTAAATTCAAATGTGTTGTCAAATGTCACACCGATGTTCCTACTGGATTTTACAGCATTGATGTTAAAGTTGCAAGATCCAATGTTGATGTATAGGCAAGGTGGACAAATCAAACTTAAAGTAAATGAAGAGGTCTTCAGTGTTTAATTCGTTAAGTTGGAGATTATTTGCTGACAACCAGTCCTTTATCATTGTGATACATCTTTCCATTGATGAAATTATCGAAAGTGCATTTGACTTACTGAAGTTAAATACAGCTGTGTGTCGTCCACATTATTGATGAAAGTTAGTGTTATTATATTGTATTAATTCTCCAGAGGTGACATGTAAATGGTGATCCTTGCAGTACACCATAACTCATGAGCTTCGATTCAAACTTGGTTCCATTGATAGTGATATTTGATGTCTGTTTGAGAGGTGACTTGAACCGTGGACCTTTTAATAGGTCCATGCTTGAACCATGCAAGAGCGTTCCCGTTAATTCCAAGAATCATCAACCTCAGAAGGTGTACATCATGATCAACTATGTCGAAAGCTGCTGAAAAATCTAACATGATCAATAAGACACATTCACCGAAATCCAGAGACAGGATATCGTTGTGTACTTTCAAAAGTGCTGTTTCCGTGCTGCGAAAATTTCTACATCCAGACTGTAAAGGCTCAAGCAAGGCGTTGGTGGTATGTATTCACTCATTCTTCTTGCAACAGCTTTTTTAATGAAATTGAGACGTACGAAAGGTTTGAGATAGGCATGCAGTTTCTCAGACATTCTTGATTAAGTGAAGGTTTCTTCAATATGGGTGTGACAACAGCAATCTTTAATGGTTGACAGACCATACTTGACTCTAAGGAAAGAATAGTCATTTTGGTGATGAAATAAGTTGGTTAAGCAAAGTTTGACAACGGTAGCGGAACAGGGATCAAGCATACATTTCTTGCTGGTTGATAATTCCTCCAGTGGTTGAATCATTATAATGATTTTCTGCATTTCATCAAAATCAATTAGTTAAAAATTACCTTATGTTTCAACAGGTGTTGATACCAAAATCAAAGGGGACATAGGTTTGTTTCAATCATCTAATTGTGTACGAGTGTCAGATATTTTTTTTTTCGTGAAATTAACTACTGAACTGCATGGTCACATAGATCATGGGGACGTCTTATTTTGAAGGAAGGTTGACTGTACCAGGACGACTCAGTTGAAACGATTTTGAAGAGTGATTTTTGGTCATTTGAATTCTTCTTAATCAAACCATAAAAGTACTTTATGTTATGTTTCGCATCTGACAAAGCAATGTGTCTGTTAACATCAACATTTTTTTACGCCATTTTTTTTTCTGCACATCGCCTATGTTTCTTTGCTGTTTCGGTGAAAAGTGTAATGATCAGTGTTTAGTGGAGCATTATCAATTAGAGCAGTCAGTGTTGTGTTGTATACCGCGACTGATGATTTAAGAGTGTCAGATGAGACAGCTGATTCAATGAGAGAGTCAATATCTTCTATTAAGTTATGTAAAGGTATTTAAAAATATGCGACGAAGTGAACTGGTTTTTCGCGCGAGGATGGTTTCATAAGACCAAGTTCTGTAATATCAGGGTAGTGATCAGTGTAGTTGAAATGTAGTCAAATTACACACAGACATTGAAGAAATCAGCCCATCATAGCAAAGTATCAGGATCGAGTATATGTCGGGACTCATCGCATGCATATGAATTTGTAAGAGCCAAAAACAGCACCTAACAGAACAGATTAATTCTTGCTTTCTAGCGCGTATCATTCAATGTTTCCTGTGCGAGTTCAACGCGTGATGTAGGCCACGTAGTGAACCGGCGAACGCTTGCATTCATTTCACTGTAACATGTGAATTTTGAGGGAAGCAAAATTTTAACTGCAAACCTAATTATATTTACTTGATGAGAATTTACTAATCATAAGCTTTCCATTCATACTGTATATTTCATGAAGTAAAAAGAGCAATAGAAAGGGTCTAAGTTATCAAACAAACACCAGACACTCCAGTCTTTCAATGATTCCTGTGCGAGTTCAGCGCGTGATGTAGGCTACGTAGTGAACCGGCGAACGCTTGCATTCATTTCACTGTAACATGTGAATTTTGAGGGAAGCAAAATTGTAACTGCAAACCTAATTATATTTACATTATGAGAATCTACTAATCATAAGCTTTCCATTCATATATTTCATGAAGTAAACAGAGCATAGAAAGGGTCTAAATTATCAAACAAAC
>NW_022743765.1:180033-180228 GCF_011630105.1 Anneissia japonica | reverse complement strand
AGATGAAAATTAGCATAATGTATTAATGTTTATAACAAAATTATTTTATCTGGTACCAATCTAAGCTCTTCTTTCCTTAGATGTTAGATGCGCTAACACCAGGCGCGTAACAGGGGTCTTGGGTCAGAGTGGGTATTTATTTATTTTATTTTATTTTTAATTTCAACCATCTTTAAAGAGGGTAACCCTTCTAGT
>NW_022743765.1:152115-179919 GCF_011630105.1 Anneissia japonica | reverse complement strand
TATTCTTTCACCATCTATACACATTGAGGCCCTTCTTTTAGGTGAAAATGATCTATCTTAAATTTGTCTTTCTTGAGTTTGGGACTATTATGTGTTTAAATAACTTAAAAGGATAAAACTAAAAAAAACCCCTAAAAAATGCGCTCCAAGCGCGCAAAATATTTTTGTGTTTTCAATTCTAATTTTGTCGGAATTGATGAAAACTCCCTAAAATGTGCAATTTATAGAGGAAATTGGCCTACCGTAACAAGAAATGCGCGCAAAATATTTGAGATTTTTAGGCACTTTCAGAGGATGCATTTGTCTTATCTTATTTATAATATAGGTCACACATGTGTGTTTGAAACTAAATATACCGTAAGCATTTTCATCATGGTTTTATTTATTACAAACATATTCTTTCACCATCTATACACATTGAGGCCCTTCTTTTAGGTTAAAATGATCTATCTTAAATTTGTCTTTCTTGAGTTTGGGACTATTATGTGTTTAAATAACTTAAAAAGGAAAAAACTAAAAAATGCGCGCCGAGCGCGCAAAACATTTTTGTGTTTTTAATTCTAATTTCGTCGGAATTGATGAAAACTCCATAAAATGTGCAATTTATAGGGGAAATTGGCCTACCGTAACAAGAAATGCGCGCAAAGAAATTTGAGAATTTTAGGCACTTTCAGAGGATACATTGAAGTGGAGAAGGGGTTGCAGGGTGTTGTGAATCTGGTCATTTTGATATCTTCCTTTTTATTCTTGACTTTATTTTTCTCTTCTCTTTTTCTTTCCTTTTCTTTTCTTCTTCTTTCTCTTTCCCTCCCTTTTTCTTTTCTCTTATTACCCAGCCCGGTACGATGGCTTGGGCAGCCCGGTAAAACCCGTCAGGGGAGGGGCAGTTTCCCCCCCCCCCCCCGTTTCCCCCCCCCCCCTCCACGCCTGTTACGACACTGGTTAACACGCCAATCATCCCAACCCTCCCAATGAAAAATATTTTTCTACGCCACTGCCGTCTTCGCATAGTCGCCGGAGAAATTGATTACGCTGAACAAGCGCCTGTATACAATACAGTCAATGGTGTTTGGAAGGCTTGATTCTATTGGTTTCCAAAGTGACGGAGCTAAATATTGACTTATCACAATTACCATTTTTACAACAAGTATGGTAGAAAGACTAAAGATCAACTTACAGAGAGAAAGAAACCGATTGGTCAAATACTTTGCGGGTTATTCTGATTCAAATTTGGTAACATAAGCCGATTGAAGGTAAAAAATCTGCTTTCTACACTGGAAATCCAATCTGCCCCACCATGACAATAGGAAGCAACTGATGTTTACATTGCTTTGAGTAATCAAGGAATATGGAGCATGTTGGTTTTGTACCCTGCTTCCTTTTCTGTTTTTTTTTAACTGTATTTTTAGTCTCTTACTTCCTTTTTATGTTGCTAATTACTTGTTAATTATTGCGATTTGAACATACTCAAATATATCAATATGTTCCAAATTATTAGTTCTTTGATAGTAACTAAAAAACTCGTTTTGAAAAATGGTCAATTACTTCCTTTTGTCATGGTGGGACAGCAATGTTGTTGCCTCTTTTAATCGAAAGTGACAGGATAAAATATATCATTAGAAAGATGAAAGATAGATCTTTTATTTAAAAAAAAGGAGGAAATTGATCTGATGAGCAGTTCCAAAGTTATGGTAGAAAAGGCTGTAATAAAAAAGGGTGTTTTCAGGTTCTTTTTTTTAGAGCGGTTTTATCAATTTATGCCAGCGCGCTACTAAAGAGCGCGTACACATCTACATGCGTGTTAAGCCAAATTTAATGAGAAAGATCAACAAATCGTTTTGCAGAGCTATCTTCCAAATCGTCGAGATGGAAATTAAAATCACCATTTATCTGTAACTTTGTAGCGATTGCAGGATATTGTTCTCAAATAATGAACCAAATTCAGATAAAAATTGTGAGACAGAAGTTGATTCTTCAAACTTGGTGGGGAGGGGGTGGCGATACAATGTAAAAAGTTTCAAGTTGATGATCATCAAGAAAAATAGTCTCAACGGCCTCAAATGATTGGATCCTGAGAACAGGTTTCGAAGACATGATCCTTAATTGATCGTTGGTAAAGAATTGCATTGCTTCCATGGGCAGCCTTTGGGAGAATGAAGTACGAGCTTTTCCTTGGAGCTGAATGAAGGTAAATGAACTAAATGCAGTATAGGCGTTCCATAATTGATGGCTTGCGCATGAACGCAAATAATAATATCCGCGGCTAGCTATCATCGGTCTAGCGACCGACGCCGCCGAGACGTTCACCTTGCACCGCCGGTGTCTGACAACCGACTCTACGAAAATACTGTATAGCGAAGATGATACACATGCAATCAGTGATTCGGCGTAGCCTTTCTTCTACTACGCCAGCTGTTGGGAAATTAAACAACTTTTTTGAATTTTCAGCCAAATTAATAAATGGAGAGGAAGTCAACTTCTCAAGGTACTGTGCCTAGGGCCCTAGGCCCTAGAAGAGATAGCCTAGCTAGGCTAGCCTAGGTCTCTCGGTAGGCTTTGGTAGGAGCCTAGAAAAGCCTAGCTAGGCCTGGGATAGCCCCCTAGCGCCTAGGCCATTGAGGGGAACCAGTCAACTCGCCCCTATCAAAGTCGCCCCTTACAAACTCTTTCCCCTATCAAACTCGCCCCTTGGTTGATTTATCAGTGTGTGTTTACACCTGTCTCTTATACACATCTAGATGTGTATAAGAGACAGGTCGCCCTCTCTACAAACTCGCCCCCTATCAAACTTGCCTCCTAACAAACTCGTCCCCTAACGAATTCGCTTTCGAACAAACTCGCCCCCTAAGAACTCATCCCCCTAACAAACTCGCCCCTAACAAACTCGCCCATAACCTTTCGGTTACCGCGCCGCAGGTTGGTTTTAGTCATAGAGCTATATACCTCTATGGTTTTAGTATAACTCTCTACCGCCCTCTATCAATATAAATCAAAATATCGCTAGTAGTAGGCTTATACCGGTATCTTTTTTAATGATACAAACAAGTGTAAAATCGAGATGTTTATTTCGTCATAAGTAAAACAAATACGGTATTTTCTTAATATACTGGCCCAAGATAGATTGAAATTGATTTAAAAATTTGTAGGAATACACGCAGGGCCGGATCCAGCATAGCTGGCGGAAAGAGAGGGTGTGTGTGATGTACGAACTATAAGTGAGATTCTCAGGGAAAAATCTAGTGGGGTGCAAGGAGAAACTCTCCCATAACCCTGTAGCACCTTCATTAATTTTAGTCTGTATTTGATTACTATGTAGCATGGTAATTTTTTGATAAGCTTTACAAAAACACTTCTGGTTATGGGCGAGTTTGTTGGGGGGGGGGAGGGCGAGTTTGATCGAAAGCGAATTCGTTAGGGGAAAGTTTGTTAGGAGGCGAGTTTGATAGGGGGCTACTGTGTTGTGTAAGGGTGGGGGGGCGAGTTTGTCAAGGGATGGAAGAAGACTTATATTCAGTGGGGTCCTTCTAGTGGTGATTGGGCAGTACACCGGGAGATAATCCCCTACTTTTTTCCGAAGAGTGTACTGCGTTTTTTAACGTGCACATGGGCCATAATGCACACGGGACCAACGGCTTAAACGTCTCATCCGAAAGACGGTGCGCTATTGTATCTTGTATTTCAGCACTCTATCTGAAACACAAGGAGAGGCAGCGATGGGATTTGAACCGGGGACCTAGAGATCTCCACGGTTCAGTGCAAACACAGCGGCTACCACCAGATTAGCCGACTGAGCTAAGCTGCTCTCTCTATCGCGATTTAGTAAAACACATGAGATGCAAAAAAATCGGATGCAATGTATCAGAATAGTGAAATTCAGTGCAATAAAAGTGACGACGTCACCACTGACTTAGTGATTAGTGATATACTGTAGTTAAAAAAAAAAATAGATTCTTACAACCACGACTGTCTATACTATGCTAATAAACACTAATAACTGATTATTCATGAACATGGTTAAGTAAAATTGATCTAGCCTTAATCCGATTAAATTATTTTTTATCTTGCATAGATTCAAGGGTAAAGTTGTGTTGGTAGAAAATACAGCCACCCTCTGAGGTACAACCACCAGGGACTTCACCCAGATGAATGACCTTGTCAAAAAATTTCAAGATAAGCTTATTGTACTGGGATTTCCCTGCAACCAGTTTGGCCATCAGGTACTGTTGAATCGTTAGTTAATAATTACAATAATTACATGAAGTGGACACTGGCAGGCCACCAATGTCTAACCAGTGGTTGTTTTAGGATGTATTTTTTTTTGGGGGGGGGCTTAAGCTGTCCGACAGAACTTGAGCTCATTGGCCTGAGCTAGGGAAAGGGTTTGAGAGGGGTCACCCCTCCCAAACAAGATTTTTTTGTTAAATAGCAACCTCTGGATGGCCAGAAATGGCACTTTCAGACTGACAGACATGTGTTGGCTTGGTGTGGGCCTGTTTTTTTTTTGTTTTTTTTGTTAGACTACTGTTGGTCAAATTTTCTTGTCCTGACACAACATTTGCCTCTCTTCACTCGGGAAATAATATGCCTGGGTGTGTTCATTTAAAAATTTGTCTTTTCTGAATTAATGAGTGGGAGTGAAGGGGGTTGCTTACTGTATTGTGTGACTATATTTCAATATGGTATTACAATAACACATTCTGATAGATTTTGTTAAGATTAACTTATTGAACTTATTGTAATGAACATACTGCATATTACAGCTACAGTATTAAAAAGTATACAGATGTCATTGATTATGCCAGAATCACATAATAATATTTTCCTGTTCCTAGGAAAACTGTTCTGAAAAAGAGATACCGAATATTCTTAAATATGTCCGTCCAGGCAATGGTTATGAAGCACAGTGAGTATTTCAACCAATGTAGTTTAAAGGAAAGAAAATTCTAATATAATCTAAAAATATATTTTTGCATGTTTTACCATTTTCACTAGTTGTATTATTGGTATATTTTGTATACTATTGTTAATTTTTTGGAAGCAGTTTGTATTCACTATTTTATTGTAATAGAAGTTGTATTGAAATTGTTGACAATACAGTACTTGAGACTAAAAACTAACTTTGAATTTATCTTGTAGATTCCCCTTGTTTTCTAAAGTAGCCGTGAATGGCAAGAACGCTCACCCAGTTTTTCAATACCTAAAGGAGTGCCTTCCCTTCCCGACTGACAATACAACAAATTTAATGGATGACCCAAAGTCAATTATCTGGAGTCCAGTAAAACGCAACGACATCTCTTGGAATTTTGAAAAGTTCTTGATCGACCAGCACGGTGTTCCCTTTAAACGTTATAGCCCAAGATTCCAAACTAAGGACATTGATGATGATATTAAGAGACTTTTGAAAGCATAGCTAAGGTCTCTGATAAAATAATGATGAAATAAGCTATAAATAGCATTTTTTGGAAGCCATTATCACTTTTAGCATATTCTTGTAATGTGATGACGACATGGTCTGAAACTTCCGAAGTAGATCATGTCCGATGGATTTTTACATGATGTGTTTTGATGATGGCTTCTAAATAAAAAAAAATAAATAAAATTTATAAAATACCATAATTAATTATCAACTACACACCTGTAATATCAATAAAAATTGGAAAATATATATACTGTATGAAAATTTGAATGTTTTATTTTTCCAGATTAAATACATTAAATTTAGATAGTACACTATATACAAATACACACACATTCATATTGTTTCAACAATATGAAGCCTCCATCCACGATTGAAAATAAATATATAACTCATTTTCTAACACACCTAAATAGGTCCCTGTCATTTGATTAGTGGATTTTGTATCATGTCATTGGTTATTTACCCCATGGAAATTTATTTCCATTTGTTTTTGCCCATTGCTAAAGAAAAGATATGACTTTAACCTCTTAATACAATCTTTGTTATAAAAATATGTGGGAATGTTCCATTTTAGAAAAAAGGTAGATTTTTGAATAAAATATCAAATGACAAGAATCTATTTTAGGTGTGATATACAACAAATAATGAAAGATTGACTGTTCCATTGGACTCATAAACATTCAATATTTGTAAACTAATTTCAAACATCACTTTTTTGGTAATACAGTATTCAATGTTCCCTCTAACTGGATCAAGATAAAACAACCGTAACTTTGTACAAGTAACGTTGATTGATGTGTTAGAGTGGTGCTGAGAGTTTGTGACCTTCCTTCCGATTCTGACAAAAAAAAACAATAAGAGGCTCCACTCATGCCCTAAATGTGTCCAACATGCAAACGTCATTGTGAAACTAATGACAACATAGTTTCTATAGCCGATTTTTGATTTGCAGAAAAGATAATATTGGTCTATAATTACAGCCCGGTATGTACTGCAAACCACAATTATAGCCAGCTAAACTTTAAGATAACCAATAGATTGCTTATAGCAATCCATCCCAGATGTTGCCTAGAGTGTTGCCTTCATATTTCTTCCTCAAAATGATCTTGGTGTTGGTTATTCTCTGCCATCAGTACTTCACGATTTTCATAAGTCCAGAAGCCATTCAAATCAATCAGTATACTGCTAACTGTTTCACCCTGAGAGCTAAGAAATATGATTGAAATATATTTATTTTATTAAAATATAGAAAAAAAAACAAAACCCAAACATTCCTTCCAAAAATTATAAAGCAATATAGTTTTACTATCAGATTGAGAAATTATTTGTCCTCACAAAAACTTGTAAGGGGCGTAATTGCTCATATTGAAACCTAGATTTACATGCCATACACAATTAAAAATATTCATACTAAATGCATAACAATTTAACGATTAAAAATAATATATACATTTGTACTGGCTTACATGAGTTGAACTTTTATGCATGAGTTGTATATAAATAATGTCAATTGTTGAAGTAAGGTTTATGGATAAACTGACTAGAGACGCTTTTTTGCAGCTATCATCATAGGCACGAATGGAGTAGGGAATAAATGATTTGAAATTAGTTTGTTCTAAAATAGCCAGTTATACTTGTGATATAGATGGTGCATTCCTTCCTTAAGATACAAACTGTCATTTAGATCTGTGTCAGGCTTATATATCTTTAGGTGTACTGTATATATATTGTATATAACCATGAAATACTCGCACTAATGGTGGAAACATAACGTTACAGCTAGGGTGAGACTTTTTATTCCTTGTTTTGCATTCTTATATTTTTAAAGATTATCGCAGGAGGGCAGAATAAAAATAAAAATAACAATTTTGTTTTGCCAAAATCATCCAGATGGGGGAGAAAATAAAAAAATTTTATTTTATTTCATTTTTTTTATTTTATTTTTATTTTATTTTATAGGATTGTTAAATGCTTCAAATTTATATAATTAGGAAAAAAATATACATATCTTATCTTTGGAGATTTCAAGGCAGCAGAAGGTTTAATAAAAATAAAGAATAACTTTTATTTTCTTCTGAAATTTCTAATTTTTTGTCCAAAAACAAATTTTTTTTATTCGAAATCAATATCTGCAGTCGGCGGGTTTGCTAAACAAGGTATAAAAAGTTTTGCCTAGCCAACATTGCAGGACGAGAATGTTCTCAACTATGAACTCTCAACTCTCAACTATGAATTTCAGAACTGAATACCAATCACTATGCAGGGGTCCCAAATTGGAAGACGTTACTACTGTAAGATCTAACTAATTAAATGAGCTTCCTTGACACCACTATTAAACAGCATTTTACAGCACATAGTGATACTCATTGACACTAACTTTCATGAGACAATTGATGATATTAAAAGCAGTGAAAACTTGCAAATACAGTATTGTAAATTTGCTGAAGATGACTCATCTTCCGGGAGATTCATGCTTGCTTGTAGGAAGCACTCACAATTTCTGGGAGACTTGTGCAAGTTGCAGGAGACTTTGGTCCCCAGGCTATGCGACATCCCCCTCCCCAAAACAGGCAGTATATTCCTAATGGTAAAACAATTTGAAACCTAAATCTAGGGGAATGTAGAAATGAATGCAAAAAAATTAATGAGAAATCGACCTTATACCTTTGTATTAGATCCTGTAGAGTTATCCTGAGGGGGTCAGCAGGTTTCACCATGTCAAATATTTCATCCTTCACATCTTCAAATGAAACAGGTTCTTGGCCGTGTTGTCTCATCTGGTCCTGGATTGCCTGGTTAGAAAATATATTAATTGCAATAGTGAACATTTTTATGTTGTTTTGCATCAGGAAATTCTGTAGAAGTGATTTTCTATTACCATTCAAATCACTTGCGATATTTGTTTTTAGCAATTGCATTTGGTAACGTACTCAGTATTCAGTATGATTACACGTCAGGTAGGGAATATCCCGACTCATAAAAAAAATTATCAAAATAGCATTGTAGTACCCGCTGCCTCTTGGGGATCGGAACCAACACTACTCACTAAACGCAGGCTAATTATTGGGAGGTTGTGGGTTTGATTCTCATGATGGAATTGGTAGTAAATTACCACTATTGCTACCTATCGCAATTCTCAGGCACATTCTGATACAATAAACAATACAATGGCAACATTGTAAACAACTCGACTGACATATGATGACTGATTTTAGCCAATCAGTGTCTGAATTTTTTTGTGATCAGATTCCGTTTTGATTGGGGAAAAAAAAAGATTGTAGCACCCATTCGGAATGGTATCAATTCAGATTTTAATACTACTGTGGTAAGCTTTCACACAAAATTTTGGATTGAGATTGGTATAGCACCTACAATCAATCACAAATATAGATACCAATTATGGTGACACAGTGATTTGTGCTCTAATTGCTGAACTTGAACAACTAAACTGTAATATAATATAATATAGTATCTAAATGGTTTGTACCACTTTTATAAAAAGTTTATTCATAACCTTGTGAATATCAAACTTAATGTAGACACCATGATTTGAATTAGTATTGTAAACACAACCTACCCTAAAGAAATAGTTGAGCGCAAAAATGTTCAAGTAACCTCTGCCCTGCACGTCAAGAAGACGAAAGAAATACTGGATGGATTGCGGGTCTTTACGATTCTCCATTGCGAGCACAAAATCCAAGTATGTTTTGTAGTCCTGAAAAAAAAAAAAACAGCATTAAAGAGAGTAATTTCAACATTGCCCGCAAACCTTAACAATAATTGCTTAATAATTTTCCAAAACAACACAACAGTTCGTATCTTCATCTTAGGCGAAGCCTAATCTTAATTACGAATTTCATATAAAAATTAGTTCATTCATATAATAATTATAGTAACATGTTTTTGTGTCAAAATATATTAAATTAAGAAATTACATTGATTTCTGTACCCATTTTAAAGATGTACTGTCAGTCAAAAAGACAGGAAAATACCTCCAAAATTTAAATAAAGTTTTAAATAGCTTGGTGCAAGGTTGTATTATACACACTCCAAGTATCAAAATGCATGCCATATTTCAACATTAATTATGTCATCAGGATGATTAATGTCATCATCCTGATGATGGCATAATTAATGTTGAAATATTGAATCCCGACATAATGACGTTCATTTCGATATGTGAAGTATGAATTATACTATCTTATCTGAGGTTAGTCAGTGGACCTTTCGGTTATTGCAAGGATTAAACAAATTATTAGCTTCCAATGAGAAATAATAATAATAATAATAAAAAAAAAAGTAGTTTTCACCAATTTACAGACATTTTACTAAAAGATCCTTATTGATCACCAGCCAATTTAAGGATCATTGCAAATGTAAACAGTAATTCTTTATAACTGTCTCAAAATTAAAAGGAAAATTTTTTTCTCATTCACAGTTAATAATTTACTTTAAAAATTAAACAACTCAAATGTCAAATTAAAATTTTGCTATTTTTTTACCTCATGACTTATATCAATTTAAACATTTTTCTTACCATTTCACCATCGTATGTTAGGCATTCTTGAAAGACCCGCTCGAGAAATACAGGTGTGAGTGTTCCTGTGCCATACCTGGCTAGTTCGTCTTTACTTAGCATGCCATTGTGGTCCTTATCAAGATTTAAGTACTGACCTAAAAAAATACACCATGTCATGTCTTGTAATAAATCAATCAATCAATCAATCAATCAATAAATAAATTGGCCAATTTAACAAAAATAATATTATCTCTACCAAAAACCATCCCAGTATTTCTGCCCAAGTGTTTCAGGGCCATCACCTATGATAAAGTCAGATTATATTTATTCAGTTGATTTTTAAAACTAAGGCGAGAAAAAACTATCAAATTGATACAAGCAATGCATCCAGACAGGCCTGGCACAAAAAAAAAAAAAAAAAACATCCAGACAGGCCTGGCAAAAAAAAAAAAAAAAAAAAAAATTTTCAAGCTCTAATTCCATAATTATACCTGCAATCTTTTAAAAAAGCATTTAAAATAAAAGGCTGTTGTAAAATATCCATGCCATTGAAAGCTTTTTCACCTACGATACTAGTGCCTAGGCCTGCTCTCAGCAGCTCTAAATAATTATATCTATTTTAGGCTGAAGGAGCCTTAACCAATTTGTAGCGCATCATCAGAAAGTGTCATTTACCATACACTTACAAGGCTGAGGGAGTCGAGAACTGATTTGTAGTGTATCTATGTGTCACTTACCATAAACTCTCAAGGCTGAGGGAGCTGAGAACCAGTTAGTTTCTTGGGCTTCCTTTGGTAAATCTTCATCTCTTAGTTCCAACAAATCATCTAAGAAACTACAAGCTAATATGTCTTGGATTTTTATTTTGCCTGAAAGCAAGGAAATACAACCATAAATCAACCTATTATAGTGTACCATAATGTAATGTGGGGGTGACACATGGACTCCAGTGGGGCTGCCATTGAGTAATGCTATTATTAAAGGAGGAAAGCACAAGGGTGGTGCCAGTGAGAGGTCCAGGGGGGAACAGGACCCTCATCTGGACCCCCTGTTGGGAAAGCTATCAATTGTTTCATCAGGGAGCACTACTTTAATTAATAATACTTTACAGCCTAAAAGTGCCATTTCATACCTGTTCTCAAAAAATTTGACTGTTGGGAACTTTAACCTTAGTCAGGGAATTTTTTACGTCACCACTGAACTAAAATAGTAATGAGCAGACTGACTACCTACCTGTATGAAGAGGATCCAAGAAGAAAAAGAACTTCCTGACTGCTGTACACACATAGAATGAGTAAAATGATTTCTCTAAGCAGTCTAGCTGAGGTAGTGTAGGTATCAACTCTAGTATATAATTTTCAAGATCCTGATTTAAAAAATGAAAACATGAATAAAGCTTATTCAAATCAGTATTCAATTACTATACTATTTACAAAAAAAAAATGTGGATTAGTGTTAAGATAATAATAATAATATGTTAAACTTATATAGCGCTTAACGCCAACAAGGTCTCTAAGCGCTTCACATTTGAATTAAACGCCTATGGAACACAAACTCGAGCTCCCGGGGGAGTATTCCATAAAGTTGCAGCAACTACATCAGCGCATTTTGCCATTTAATCCTACCAGCTACCCATTTATATTCCTGGGTGGAGAGAAGCAAATGCAGATAAAGTGCCTCGCTCAAGGACACAAGTGAAATGTACAGCAAGGGGATTGAACCACTGACCTAGAGGATGTTAGCATCCAATCCCAAATTGATCAGTTTCAAACTCATAAGATGATAAGAGTACTTAAGAGTAGTTAAGCATAGTTTAAGTTAGTCACGACAGTCCTAGGTATGACATTAAACTTCATCCAGTCGAGCCGTCGGCGACTAAACTGAAAAACCCCCTCAGATGCGTCTTAGTGGCTGTTGAGGGAAGGGTGTTTATGGTCACCCAGCAGCAGAATAATAATAATTATTATTATTAATATTATTATTATTATTATTATTATTAATAATATTAATATTATTATTATTATTATTATTATTATCTTTCTTATAACCAAGAATAACTGCATTCCTAAAGCTTTGTTTGGATTGATACCTCATCAGTTCAAACAGCCTGCTAAAAATTCTCCCTTGTAAAATTAGCCAAGTCATGAAGCGAGTCACATCAAGACTAACCAGGCTTTTTATCAAGCAGAAACAGATAGGGCGTGGTATTGTGCACAAGTAATAATTTATTCCTGCAATTTGTGTGGCAAAATTACAAGTGTAGGCTGTTGTAAACCTGGTCTGTAATGAAAAGTATTTAGCCAAGATATTGGTTGAAAATACTGCACATTTGAATCTTGTCCTGGTTTCCCCCACACAAGGTTTTGTAATATTCTTGAAAATGTTTCTACTTTACTTTATTTACTTCATATAATATTCAACATTTAAAGATTAAAGATAAGTGTTTATAGTATAATCTTAACTTTGGTCTCAAATTAGAATAAAAATGTATTTGTTTATTTGGGACCACAGAAAAGTGGTTTTTATTTGGACGAGGGGTCTTCAGCTACAGAGAGACCTGTATTTTAAAAATTAGATTTTGTTTTAATTTGGTAGACACTGGTAGTACAGTATATAGTAAGAAGTATTAAATTAGACTTCATCCAATTATTTACGCCAATGAAAATGTACGTATACATGCTAAGATGGATGTGGGGGGTGGGGGAACCTGCAAATCTCACCCCCCCCCAACCTTATACATTGTATTAAGAAAAAAAAACTGCACAATTTGTATGCACCTAGAAGTTCATATTCCCAAACCTTCCTCACCTCAGCCCCAAACATGGTGCAGCTCAGGTGGTGTGGACTCTCACGCACCCGTACCTCAAAAACCTGCATCCACCCAGGTGTGGGTACGAATTGACATGGGTACGAGTTAGCCGACACCCAAATAATTGGTGATCCAAGTAAAAATCTCTTTTTACACACAATAATTCCATTCTAATGAAGATTAATGCGGGACGGGATTACTTACAGATTCCTTGAGGTACCCTTGTCCGGAGACATCATAGAGGCTGAGTCCGATGCGTGTCTGGTGTAACCATACCTTACGCATGACATAGTTGAAGAACTGCATGATGGATATTCTGCCGTACGGGTCGTTCTGAAGCAACTTAGCGAAGACCATGGCAGTGAAGAATGGTCTGATGATGTGGCAAGTGAGAAAGCGATGTATTTTATTAATAATATTAATATTAATATTATTATTTCTATATATTATTAGTCTCTATACCATATTATATGCAATTATAATGCATATTTTTAAACCCTACATATTTTCACCAAAATCCAACAGCAACACCCATAATAGGATGTGACATAACAATTACATAATTATTCTTGTACAGTGGCTGTAATTATTATAATAGTCTTTTTTTTTGTACAGTAATTTAAATTGTATTCTGTTTGGTGGGAAAGTTTGTACATACAATGCTGCAATTCAGCTTCGGTTGCCACTGATTGTAAAGAATGAATAAAAGAATTTGAATTTGAAGTAGAATTTGAATAAATAATGAATTCTAGAAACTATCCTTTATTCAGACAATAAATTTGTTCCTTACTTGCACTTTGGTCCAGCTTCCAGAGAAACTTTTAAGAAATCTTCATAATTTACCATCTGGTCTTCTCCAACCATTGGAGGTGTGTGATGTTTATCCAAAAGAAACCAAAGATTCTAAAACAAAATAAGAGAGAAATTTAGGCATATTTTTTTTCTTAAATTTTATTTATTTATTTATTTAAAAATTTTATTTATTGATATATTTTTTAATTCATTTATTTATTATTTAGTTATTTTAATGATTTATTATTTATTTATTTTTAAATTGTATTCATAATGAATTACATAATGTCTTTCATGCAATTTTGGTCTCTGTTATTTTCTTCTGCTTTGTTTTGGTGTTTTTCCTTGAGACGTGAGAAAAAAAAACCCCAAAAAACAAAACAAAACAAAAAACATCCCTCCATACCATGAAAATTGGATGCCAAAAATTTTGTATATGGCCTAATGAACATTGAAGCCATTTTTCATTTGAACACCCCCTTTAAAACAATTGTGGGATACTATAAGTAACTTACCTGTAACTCTTCATTGTCCAGCAACTCTCTGCTGCGCCTTTGAAGGAAGACAGCCCTGGAATATTATACAATTTAATTAATATCTTCACCAAGAATAAATCAAATCAAATCAAAAATATCTTTATTGGCAACCACAGTATACAATGATTTAATTATACAATAAAATAGTCAAAAATTTAGAAGAATACATTAAAAAAAAGTTTACATGATCAATCAACAATTTTATATCTGTTTACATTAAAAAGGATTTCATTATCTGTATTTGTAAAAATATGCAAATTTACAAAAGCAATTTAATCACATTCAAAACACAAATACAACACATTTTACATCACAAAAAAGAAAATCACACACACAAAAAAAAACAAACAAACAAACACATAAATTATTATCGCTGAGAAGTATCATGTACTGGTAGTGAAGAAGAGTGAGCCTCGTTAAGAACCATCTACCAATTGTGAAACACCCCATAATTGATAATAAATTTGTTAGTCCTCTCAGTTATGACCATTGGTAAAGTAAATTGATTTTGTCTCCTTAAATTATATTGATGACTAGGGGGTGATGGAAGGAGATGGTTTAAACGGTGCTCACTCTTCTTGACCTTTTGGAAATATTTCTTACAAAGAGAAAGTAAACGGTGATTTAGCGGAGTTAGTCTAAGCACTTTTGAGTTTTGTTGCTGAAGAGTTAGTCAAGTAAACCAAAGTGGACATGCATATTCAATCACAGATCGGATAATACTACAGTAGAAATGACAAAGGGCATTCCTATCACGTCCACACTGGCATAATTGTTTTTTAAAAAAAGTCTGCTATTACATTAATTAAAAATACAATCAATATGTCCTTGCCAACTCAGATTGTCTTGAATGACAATACCTAACAGTTTAGTTTGCTCGACTCTCTGCAAGACAGAATCATTTATGTGGAGGGCAGGTAGATGGGTTTTATTGCGCTTACAACTAATAAGCATTTCCATTGTCTTCTTATCATTGATTTGCATGTTATTTGACCAATTATGAATGTCATTAATAACTGTCTGGAGTTCGCTCTGGCGATGTTTATTGATCCGTTCAGTTATAGTTGTGTCATTCATATATTTAATTATGGGGAGATGCATTATCAGATCATTATTAAAAATAATAAAGAGAACAGGGCCAACCCAGGAGCCTTGAGGGACCCCACCTTTAGGTGTCATCCATGAGGAAAGACATTCATCCACTTTGACTCGTTGTAGTCTCTTTTGTAAAAAGACTTCAATCCATTCAATTAGAATTTCGCTGAACATTCATCCTGCGCAGTTTGTCTAAAAGAACATAATGGTCTACACCTTTTTATAATCTAGCAGTAGAACCCTTGATTCGTCTCCTGTATCAGCATTAGCAAAGGGATTACTCATCAAGGAGACAAGGGCATCAACCGATGACAGCCCGTAAGTACATTCAAACTGTTGCAAATCAATTTTATTACAAATTTCGTCCTTTGCCAATGATGCTTTCAACTAACTTACTGCTTACAGATGTCAAAGAAATTGGTCTAAGATCTGATTCAATATGCATTGGTGAATTAAATAGGTATGGAAATTTAGCTGATTTGCATTCAGTTGGTACAATTGACTGACACAAACTAGAATTAGCTATCGCACACAGAGGTTGGGTCAAAATATTTGCAAATTCCTTTAGGATCCAGGGTGGATAATTATCCGGACCTGGCGCTTCGTTCACTTACTAATTTAGTATGAATAACTTCAGGGTTAATGATGAACTTATCTAGGATCTGAGGAAAAATTCCTTTCAGCAGCAAGAGGATGAAAATTGTCTGTGACAGACTGGAAAAACTGGTTGACTCTTTCTGCAAGTTCCTGCTTATTACCATTACATAAACTATTGGCAATATAATTTAGAGGATTATTGGATTTGCCTAGTTTAATAGACTTTTAGTCTTAGTCCACCAGGTTCTCATGTCAACTCGGTATAGCTGGGCAATCTCTTTCTTGTAATACTTATTCCTTAATTTTTTTGTCTCCCTGTTGACCTTATTTCTCAGCTTTCGGTACTCATCCATATTTATATTTTTAAATGCTATCTGTCTCCTGTAAATAATAGATTTATATGCGTTATTAATCCATGGTTTCTCAACATTCAGATGCACCACTTTAACCAGAGGGAAGTGTTTATCTACAAGAATTCTCAAATTTGATATATAAAAAGCATATTGTTCCACAAAGTTATCAATAGCATACATATTATGCCATTTCACTCCTGCAAGGTCTTCAGCGAAAGCTTCTTTAGAGAAACCATTAACCTTTCTCTTAGTAATAAAAGTCTTTAGCTTTTCGCTAAAGTTTTTGGTCTACATATAATCACATTGTGATCGGAGAGGCCAAGGGCTGGTTCAGAAAAAGGAGTATAATAGAAAGACACCATTGATGTATAAATCAAATCAAGGACAGCCTGTCCTCGTGTTGGAACCTTAAGTATCTGTTGTTGTGTAGTCGTAATGTGTTCTAGTTTAAATACAGTATATTTAAATCTGCATTAAATCAACACTGGTCTACACTTCCATGTAAATTTACTTTTTCACATTTATAAAGACAATACTACATATATTTCTCTTTCCTTTCTTCTTGCTTATTCCCCAACGGTACTGAAGAGTAGAAATTTTTGATTTTTGTACTGGATGGGTCATTATAAGCCTAAAGCTTTCTAAACGACCCAGTACTTCAAGCAAGTATTCAAGCAAGGGGAAACGTCACCTAAAAGAGTTATGCTGTATCTGGGTATTTAGAGCGTAAAGTATCTAAATTATTGGCATTATGTTCACACATGTTAAAGTTATTGTTACCTGGCGAATGATAGATTACCGCTAAAGTAATTGAAGAGATGACTCTTTGTAGGCATTTCGGTCTCAAAGTTAGAAAAATGCTTTCATAGCTATCATCTTGAAAATCAGACCAGAATTTGAAAAGAATGTTTTCGCAAATATACACAATAACACATCCGCCAGCTCTGTCTAACCTATCGGCTCTAATTGAAGCATATCCGCTAATTTCAATTAGACAATTATCAATATGGGGTTTCAGGTGTGATTCAGTGATTGCTATTATATCAGGACAAGGCTGGTTAGCTCTTAGTCTTAACTCATCCATTTTGTTCATTATCGAGCATGAATTTGTAAGAAAAAAGTTATTTGTAAGAAAATATCCATCGGTTATCCAGCAATGTAATAAGATTATGACTATTAACTCCATCAGGCATAGTGTAGACCTAGCACGGCTCTCTGCACTCCAGGCACATGATGTTAGTCCGCGCCTAGGTCTTGTAGTAGGCCTTACCCCAATAAGCCCAGAACTTGATCTCAGTGTTGTGTGTACATTAATGCTTCTAACCTTCTTTTTCCCGCTCTACAACCTCTTGGTTTTGTTTTTGCAATTCCTAGCTCATTAATTATCAAAAAGAATTCTTTCCTTGGTTTTCGAATCAAGTGATTATTAAGCTTTTTGAGCATCCTTGTAGTGTAATATATGGCAGGATCAGGTGTACGTGCTTAGGCCAGACGCTAAATGTAGCTGCCTTTAACTGGAAGTGTGTAGTCCACGGGCATTAAGCTTCAGGTTGGTATTCACAGAAATGAGTAGTACAGGCTAGCAAATCATTGTTATATAACGATATCACTCAAAATAAGGAAACGAAGAAGGCCAACACATCAAAAAACACATTCACCAGACAGAAGAGAAGAAGAAAACCACAATTAAAAATTAGTTTACTGGGTTAACAATCGGACTGTTCATTCCGATGAACACGCGTATCAAAAAACTAAAAAAGAGATCAAAAAATGAATACTAAAATAATGATGATGATGATGTTGATGATGTAATAATAATAATTAGTAATCTAAGCAGAAAAGAATATTATAAATACTGTATAATACAGCACATATAAATAAAAAAAAGTTACATTTTAAATTGTAATGTAAAAAACACCTTTTGAAAGTGCAAAGTACACTAAGATAGTAATGTCACTTACCTAGATTCCTCTCTCAATTTCTGTAAAAGGGTCTCATCTTCACTCGGCAACTGCAAAAAGAAAATGAAAATAATTGAAGAGCTTACATTCAGGCTCCGGATAAAAAAAAAATTGATATGTTGTAGAACTGATATATCTATGACAGAAAGAATTTTTTGACCAAAAACTGTGGAGCGGTTAATGAGATACAAATTTTTGAATACTGTATTTAAAAACTGGGGGAAAAAGGTGTTAAGAAGAGTGGTTATACCCCTTCCCCTCCCCCCACCAATATCTCATTAACCATTTACCAGTTTTCCAACTCTTTTTTCTGACTTATAAATATCAGTTGTACAACATATGAAAAAATTGTTTTCTTCAAGGCTAAAAAAAAACAAACAATAATAATAATAATAAATGATAAAAATAATAATAAAATATATATGCAAAAGATCGCAAGCAAATCTCTTGATGGGGAAACACTTTAATGTAACTGTTGCATTTACCTTATAATAGAATCTTGGAATTGCAGCGTAGCTTGCGTCTTTCTCCTCCTTTGGTTGACCTTTGAACTTCAAGTACAAATCTTCAAAAGTTTTTTCGCATTTTTCTTCCTCCAACTTTTTTTCACTATCAGTTTTTTGAGCTAAATTAAATAAATTAGTTTTAGTATTTTCCAGGAAAATTTGAGTTAGACTTTGATGTGTCCTCTACATAAATTAGATACTTACATACAGCGAGGGTGGGCACAATTATGGGTCAGATGGTCAAAGTGAATTTTTAATTTAACACCGAGGGCAACACCCAGACATTGATGTTTCCAGTGCGCTTCCAAAAACCTTCACACACCGATTTTATACCATTTTACACTCAGTTTTAATATTACTTTTTACAAATAATCAGTGTTGAATGGAGCGTGTACTTTTCCTGGTTAACACAAATAAAGCCAAGACAACCGACCCAGGCAAGGACTAGAAAGGCATGCATACAGCGTGGTTATGAGATAAGGCAATTGACTGTTGACTGAAAATTAAAGGCAAATCTGAAATAATTAATAAATACATTTTAATTTCTACCAAATGTACACACATTTTGGCGAACTCTTACACACAATTTTGGCATATTTTAATAATTAGGCCTAGGCCTAAATAGTAGATAAAGCACATTTTTGCCTGTTATATATCTTCCTCCATTCTTGAACCCACCCAGGGTTTAACTCCGGGACACCCCTCCTTCTTGCCTACTACTACTAGGGTAGGCTTCATAGACCCTAAGTTAAGTAGTAGGCTAGGCCCCAGGCCTCTCTACAGGCCTAGCCTACTGTAGCCCCTAGACAGGCATAGTTAGGAGAGCTACTGTCTGTTTATAGTAAAATTAAGATAGGTACTAGTACCTATCTTATTCTTACTACTACTAGACCTACAGTACTACTAGGCCTACCGAATACAGATCATTTCGGTCGCACTTCGTTTCGGTCGCGCTTCGTTTCGGTCGCGCCTCACTTCAGTCGCGCTTCATTTCGGCAGGGTTAGCAAAGAAAATTAAAGATTTCAAATGAAGAATGATAATGTGTGTATTATTCGTTTATTTCTTTAATTGTGTTCCCTTCAATTCTCTTGAATTTATCCAAACTCTGGAAGCTGCAAGAAAAATAAATAAATGTATTGTATAAAAAGATTGGATTATATATTATAATGATTATTGTTTAAACTAAATTATGAAATAGATTTCAGATGGTAAAAACATTCAATTAAATTGAAATCAAAGATACATTTTATTGAATATAACTATTAAAGTATAGTATACAGCCCATGAAATTAGGAAAAAATTACGTCGGCAAAAAATTTGCCGACCTTAAATTGCCGTCATGTAGCAATTCTGGCTCGGCAATATGGTCGGCAATTGCCGACGTGAAACTCGTGGGCTGTAGTATATGAAAACGCAACGAAAAGAATATAGCATTCCATTGTTTCAATCATGTTTCAATCATGAATATATCACCGTAAATGGAAGAAAGAGAATATGTTAGTAGAAACTTGAAAGATAAAATTTTGTTAGTAGAAAGATAGCAAAACGGAAGTAAAAAAAAATACTTGTATGATAAACCGGGGAGTTGTTATAGTGACAAGTGAAAGTGTTTCAATCTTGCTTTAGATAAAAATCATCTAATATTATAGACATTATAAAATGATAGCTGGGTCATTCCGTGCCAACTCAACAAATTTTCAGAAAATCATGGCTGGGTACCGTCTCAGATTTTCTTGAAACTCGGATATACTGTAATGTGCACCAACATGAACAAACCCAAAATTTGACTTGCCAATTCCAAGTCGTTTAGAAGTTACGGCCATTTGAAATTTTAGGGTCATACCCCTTTTTAGCTCTCAATCATGACATATTTGTAAAGTTGCATTTTCAATAGCCATATCTTCAAATAGAACAAAGATAATTAACTGAAAATTGATATCTAGACTAACTTTTGGCTGTAGAACAGGAATATAACATGACTTTTTGTATACCAGACCCCGCTATGAAAATATTGGTTCGTAAAGACCCTAACTTATTTGGTTACGTAATTTTTCTTCCATTTTTAGACCCCATTAAAATACCAAAATCAGTTTATTAAATGGGTCTTATGCAACAAATTATTAATATAGGAAATGTTTCACCACAAAAAATTCCGGATTTTTAACTTATCATTTTAGGGGGTAATCGTAGGTCAAAAGTCATTTTGGACAAAAAATGCACAAAAATGCCTTGTTTTCATGGTGACCTTTGACCCTGTGGGCCAGTATGCTTGTTGTTAAAACTTGCACCATTTATTAATTGATATATGATGATCAGATGTTTTAAATATCAGCTTGGTGTCCTTATCCCTTCATGTTTAAAAAGCGATTTGAAAAGGGTTATATTTTTCAATTTGTGACAGTATCAGTGCGTTAGATGTAACAAAATTAATTTTTGAATAACGATAATATTAAAAATAATCTGCCTAGACCCTTGAAACTTATAATTCTGAAACAACTTTATGTGCTTATTTCAGGCATGTAGTTTGTTAAGGGATATAGTGTTTCATTAGTAAGATATGTCCCCCAAAAATGGCCCAAGTGCAGGAATTGCGCAATAAAATTGTATTACTGTTGATTTCAAATGAGCATAATATTATCCGTGTACTGTCTAGAGCCGTGAAACCTTTCATTCTAGGACAACTTTTTGCGTTGATTTCAGTTATGCAGTCTGTTATAGGGATAAATTGTTTAATTAGTAAGATATTATGCCCCAAAAATGGCCCAAGTGCAAGAATTGTGCAATAAAATTGTGTTACTATTGATTTCAAATAAGCATAATATTATCTGTGAACTGTCTAGAGCCATGAAACCTTTCATTCTAAGACAACTTTTTGTGCTGATTGCAGTAATGCAGTCTGTTAAATGGATGCATTGTTTAATTAGTAAGTTATTTTGCCCCAAAAATGGCCCAAGCGCAAGAATTGCATTTGTACGACTATTTTGATATTTAAAATGAGCATAACATTAACAGTGTACAGTTCAGAACCATTTAACCTTATATTCTAGTACACATTTGTAAACTTTTACTTCAAAGACAACCTTTAGTGCTTATTTCAGTCATGCACTCTGGTGGTAAGGGACACAATGTTTAATTATTATTAGATATTGGGCCCCCAAAAGTGGCTCTTGTGCGAGAATGGTGAAAAAGCACTGTTATTTCACAATTCTGGGGTCGGTACCAATATCTTACTAATTAAAGACTGTGTTCCTTAATACCAGACAATGTGACTGACATAAGCACAAAAGGTTTTCCTAGAACTAAAGGTTTTATGGCTATAGGCAGTAGTACACTGATAATATTGTGCTCATATTTAAAATATATGTTACTATGCAATTCTTGCACATGAGCCATTTTTTGGTGCAAAATATCATACTAACTAACCACTCTGTCCCTTAACAGACATCATGAATTAAATTAGTATACAAATATGTACTAGAATAAGATTTCATGGTCCTAAACAGTACACTGTTAATGTTATGCTCATTTGAAATAAATATCAATATATACAGTAGTCGCACAATGTTATTGCACAATTTTAGGAGGGACCATTATTCGAAAGGGGCGCTTATTCAAACGGGGCGCTTATTCGCACGAGTACGGCATACCCCTTTTCAAATCGTTTTTTAAACATGAAGGGATAAAGACACCAAGCTGATATTTGGAAGATCTGATCATCATATAAATTAATTAATGGTGCAAGTTTTAACAACAAGCGTACTTGCCCACAGGGTCAAAGGTCACCATGAAAACGAGGCATTTTTATGCATTTTTTGTCCCGAATGATCTTTTGACCTACGATTACCCTCTAAAATGATAAGTTAAAAATCCAGAATTTTTTGTGGTGAAACATTTCCAACTATATATTAATAATAAATTTGTTGCACAAGACCTATTTAATAACTGATTCGGATATTTTAATGGGGTCTAAAAATGGAAGAAAAATTACGCAACCAAATAAGTTAGGGTCCTTACGAACCAATATTTTCGTAATGGGGTCCAGTATACCAAAATTCATGTTATATTGTTGTTCATGTCCTCGCCTCCAACTGCGGTGCTGCGCTGTTGAAGCCGGTCTGTATGATAGTACATCAAAGGCCTTGTTATCGCTCGTAAATGGCCTTCGTAATTGGCGGTTCGTTTGTTCCTAATAGGTTTATTTTGCCTTTAGTCTACAATCGCTGTTTAGAGGCCAGCGTTGGATCTCCAGTCACTATAACAATTCCCTGGATAAACCGATTGACGAACTAATTATAATATCGGGCCTAACCCTAGGAATATCAAATTTTGCGTTTTCGCAAATCCTTCGGCGCTCCATATATTTATTTGAAATAAACCGCGACCGAAATGAGGCGCGACCGAAACGAAGCGCGACCGCAATGATCGGCTACCGTCCTACCTACAGTATCAGCAGTAGCCTAGTAGGCCTAGCCTACCTAACCGAATTACCACCTAACCTAGGCTAGGCCCTGGCCTACTACTAAATAGACCTGCTTGTTCGTCAGTCTGTAAGACCACGGTATGGAAATCGGCCAATGTTTTCTACCTGGCAGACTTGTACATAAGTAGAACTCGACAAATAATATCTAAAGATCACTTCCTCTACAGAGCGAAACATTACCTTACACAATTATGAGCCACTCAAAATATGGGCCTGCGTAGGCCTAGCATAGGGCCTAGGCCCCTAGGTATATTTTCTCTAAAAATTGTCTCAGTACTAAAACTCACCTTTTGAAGAATTATACGTTTTCAGTGATGTTACCCAGTCCATCATTATATAACATAACATTTTTAGGATTAATACATTATAAAATTGTCCTTCGTTTATTTTAGGTAATTATTATTCTCTGTCAGACGTTAATTTCACCAAGCGTTGGCTCAGCGCCACCAACATCGTAATAAAGTCGATCGTCACGTGACGAAAATGGTCGATCCCGTCCGATGATATTGCTAAAGACTATGTATTTCCATGAGCGTCGATCGGTGGGGAACAGGGGTAACAATTCCCTCCACCAATTTTCAAGGAACAGCATTTGATATCTTCATTGGCAACACATCCATACATTTGGACCAAGTAGAAGTATCAATTGTCTCCCACTTTTCACCTACCTTCTAATAGTTAAAACCTCACTATTTAAAGTGAGTGGACAGTCAAAACCACCTTTTCTGGTCGGCACCCCCCACCCCACCTAGATATCCAGAACGAGTCCTTAAACCCAACTAATGCAGCAGACCCACCCAGACGGAATGTTTTGTTGCCGACCTTTTTCAAACATAGGCCTATCTGCTTTAATAAAAAGGCCCATAAAATTAAACACCAACTCTGCTTCGTGGGATTCGCTGACGCACCGTAGCTTCGCACTTTGACCCCACACCCAAAGAACCCCATACATTTCGTATTTCAGAAACCACTCTCTTGATGTAAACGCTTACAGATGCTCAATTTACTGTGTAGTGAAAACAATCTCACTTGGCGTTAACATGGGAATCGTGTGACCTATTATTAAGTCAAGATTTTTACAACAATGAAGTGCGATATTCTGGACGTTTGAGGTAGTGACGATTGGTGGCGCTATAGATTAACGTAACGTCTCCTTGATCTCATGAATATTTATATAAGTTTCCTGCCGCTGTTTGCACGTCCAGGGTTTATGCCAAGGCTCGAGTACGACCGTATTTTACTATAATACTAGAAATTGCAAATTGCAAGTGAAGTGCTGCGAAGTACAACTCCATATAAATGTTCTTCGAACAAAATTATTTATGCGAGTCAAGTGAAAATAATGAATAATAAAACTATAACAAATAATATGAGACACGACCCATTGTCTATATTAGAACACTTCTCATTGGGTAACAAAGTCGTAATTTTTCATTTTTGTCAAAAAGTGTCTATAGAGTGTGGTGAATTATGGTTTAGGTTTTTTTAAATAAAGTTTCAAAAATGTATATGTATGTGGAAAATGTAGTTGATTACCAAAGGTTACAATTTTTATTTTGAAGACTGCATGGTCTAGGAAGTGTACATTATTTTATGGGGCAAGTTTCCAAGGGCGGGTTTTCTAGGGGCGAGTTGACTGCCAAAGAGTGTTGTCAAAGTGCGAGCCAGCGTGTTATTTGATCACAAGTGCGAGACATATCACAAGATCTTGGCTATTTTGTCTTGGTCTTGGGTTCTTGGATATTCCGTTCAAATCCTTGGGTATTTATTTTTTACTAAGAAAATTAAATATTTCTGTCATAGAGGAAGAACTAAGAAGTAACAAAGTATATTTCAGTCCATTCAAGTAAGCAAAACTCAACGAAGTGCACATAACATTGTTAATTGACTGTTAATTGCTATAAACATGGGTTCAGAATTGTTTATTTGTGATTTGTGTTGCCATTGATCTTACATAATTAACGCATTACATAATAAAACTTGATCACTGATCTACTGATAATACTGGCCGACTGAGGGCGTATTTTTCTATCTGTATTATCACCTCATGAATATTAATTTTAATAATTAACACAAACAATTACAATAAAAAATTGGTTTATAAATTGAACTAAAAGGGAGACTATACATGCGAAAAACACGTATTTTTTTAAATTTTAATGCATTTTCAGGAAGCTTGGGTAATTTTGGGCAATTTTTGCTGAATCTTGGGTAATTTCGACCCATACATTCGTATATCAAAAATTGTGAGTGGTCACACTGTTTGTGGAGTACAATTCAAAAAACAACTATAGTTCTAATAATGAATTATTGTGATGTTAAATAGACAATGTTAGCTATCAAAGAGCGACGTTGTTTTTCATTGGGACGTTCGTCTTCAAGGCTAGGCCTATACCATCCCAGCTAAGGCCTAGAGTAGGATAAGGCTAGCGCGACATGCGGACGTTGGTACGAGTAGGTTAGTCTACAAACGTCGCCTAAAGTAATTGATTTTACCCGGCAGAACGAAAGAAGGAAACTCCGCTTTTCAGTCGTCTTAGGCACTCGTTTTTTGAAAAACAATGACCTTTCAGAGGTCAAATTGCTGTCAAGAATGTGAATTGGCTGCTTCGCAGCAATTTTTGGGCATCATATGCAACACCGCGACTAGCCTTACTGTAGTAGACTCTTATAATGAAGAGTATAGGGTTGAACACCCACAGATTTAGGCCCTAAACCTCTGACGTGTACAACTTACACGAAAATATAAACCTACGTAAATACACAAAAATATAAACCTACGTAGGCCTAGATGTTTGCCCTACCTGACTTGGTATAATGTACTGATCATATAATGATAATAATGATGATAATAATAATAATAAATCAAACAAAAAATAAATATACCTATGTTCAGGGACGTAGCCAGGATTTTGAAAGGGGGGGGGGGGAGCCGTTATGCGAATTACGTATGACCCCGGCGGGGTCAAGGGGCGAATCCCCCTGTGAAGTAGCGCACTCTGAACGTTCTTAGGACTGTTTGAGAGGATAAAGTGAAAATTGCAATAGATGCATTATAAATAAGCGTAAAAATAATTATATAATAAATCAACAGTGGCAGATCCAGGAATTCGAAAGAGAGGTGAACCAGGGAGGGACTTTCACAGACCGAGGAACCACCCACCTCAGCCCCACCATGGTTGGGCATCTCTAAATGGCCGGAAATTACACTCTTGCACTTCAATTTGAATATATTCTTCTTTTTTTTTTCCTTAAAAAAATTAAGGGGTGGGGGGCCTTAAATCCACCTCTGCTCAAAACATTCTTTATCCAGAAAAGTCATAATCACGAAAAATGTACATGAAAAACCAGATCACATCCTAAAAACAAACAGCAGTCACTAAGACATACGTCAGGAGCCGACGACTCGATGGAGTTTAATATCATATCCAGGGAAGGACACAGATCTGTTTTGAAAGGTGGAGGGGGAGGGCATTTTGTGAGTCGACACCCACCTCAGCCCCACAATGGTTGGAGATGAGGTGAGAAAATTTGAGGAAATAGTACCTCTAGATGGCCAGAAATGACACTTTTAGTAAAATTCATCATCATCACATCACCAAAAAATGAGTCAAAATGAGGCGCCAAAAAAAATTTTCATGATCTTTTATCATGGATGTTTGACAACCATAGAGATCTTATTAATGTGTGTGTCTACCGGTATACCATAGAAAATAAAGCTTAAAAACATTGTCTTTGAGCATGTACTTTACATATGCTTACTTCAAAAACGTGATTTCACAGCCATGGTGGGGCTGAGGTGAGAAAATTTGAGGAAATAGTACCTCTCAAGATGGCCGGAAATGACACTTTTCTATAGTAAAATTCATCATCATCACATTACCATTATAGTCAAAATGAAACGCCAACAAATTTCTCATGATCTTTTATCAGGAATCTACTTAATATCCAGGAAAACTTAGGCCTAATTAGCTTACTAAGCTTTAACTATATATACTATAGTATGATCAACAAATCACAACTTTCTTTTTCGCATTTAGCACAATTTTCTTCACTTATTGCTATTAATATTATTATCAATTATTACCATCGTCATTATCATAATTGTTATTATTATTACTATTAGTAGTAGTATTATTAAAAAAACATGATCTTTTTATCAGGGATTTTTGACAACCATAGAGATCTTATTCTTATTAATATGTGTGTGATATACCATAGACAAAAACAGAAAAAATGCTTAAAAACATTGTCTTTGAGTATGTACTTTACATAGGGCTACTTCAAAAACATGATTTCACAACCACCTCAGCCCCACCATGGCTGGGGCTGAGGTAAGAAAATTTGAGGAAATAGTACCTCTCGAGATGGCCGGAAATGACACTTTTATATATATTAAAATTCATCATCATCATATTACCATTATAGTCAAAATGAAATGCCAACAAATTTCTTATGATCTTTTATCAGGGATCTACTTAATCTCCGAGCCTAATTATAGCTTACTAATATACTATATTATGATCAACAAATCACAATTTTTTTTCGCATTTAGCACGATTTTCTTCACTTTTTATTGTTATTAATATTAATATCAATTATTACTATAGTCATCATCATCATTGTTATTATTATTATTATTATTATTATATTATTATTAATATTAGTAGTAGTATTATGAAACAAACATTTAAAGAAACTTGCAAAAGGATAAAAACGAAATTGAACCACAGTAT
>NW_022743765.1:148289-151551 GCF_011630105.1 Anneissia japonica | reverse complement strand
CTCTGAGGCAAATACATTCTTTGATTTTGTGTGTGGTTGTGTTTGTGTGTGTATTTGTATATATAGTGTCCTGATGAAAGTAATATTTATTACCATTATTATCTGTGATCTTTTGTGTATCCGAATAACTATTTAGTATTATTGTGTTGAAGTTAAATTCAACTTCACGGATACATGTATCCGACGAAATCATGAAAAACACACAGTAGGCCTACTTAAAAAATATCACAGGAAGTATTAACATAGTAACATTAATTGTAAAAATTATCACACATTGTTTGTATTTTAAGTTATGGTGATGCCTTAGAAAACAAGTCCAATTACCGTATATCAATCATGGCCGGCGGAACCGGGGGGACCGGACAAAAAATATATAATGTCTGGAGATTTTTGTATGATCGGAAAGAAATGCAAGAAAAGAAAGAGGGAAGAAGGAGGAGAAGGATTGGAAAGAGAATGTTTATTCAGTCCCCGACCGCGTTACATTTTTCTCGCAATTCACATTGGCGGATCTGGGGGAAGGAGCGTCATCGGTCCTGACCCCTCCATTGGGCCAAAAATAGGGGGAAAAAAGAATTTTAGTCCTACCTTTTCAGGACCCGTGAGCTGATTTTTTTTAATTTTTTAATTTTTTAAAACACTTAATAAAATTTAAAAAATTTTTAGGAACATAAAATTCATTAAAACACAATTCAAATGTCGAAAAAGTTCATTTCCCGCCATCTAGGAATCACAATTTTCCCTGGGGAGAACCCCTGGACCAACCTTTCTTGTTGGGATTTATCGATTCATGGAAAAAATAATACGCATGCAACTACTCATTTGTTTATGTATACACACATAAAATAAAAAATGAGAAAAATTTACCTGACCGTTTTCAAGAGGGGAAAACCTTGAATTTTGAAGATATTAAAAAGTCATTTGTAAATGACATTTCAGAAGTCAGGAAAGCTCATTTCCCGCCATCTAGAAATCGAAATTTTCCCGGGAGAACCCGGACCCCTTTTTCTTTGGTGTTCATTGATTCACTGAATCATTTTCAAGAGGGGGAAAACCTTGAATTTTGAGGAACTTAAAAGTAATTAAAAGACACCTCAGAAGTCAGGAAGCTCATTTCCCGCCTTCTAGGAATCAAAATATTCCCGGGGAGAACACCCGGACCCCCATTTTTTGGGGGATTTATCGACTCATGGAAAACAAATTCGTATGCAACTACTCATTTTTTTTATGTATGTATACACACATATGCCTAAGGCCTATCTACAATAACAATGGAAAAAAAATTACCTGACCGTTTTCAAGAGGGGAAAACCTTGAATTTTGAAGAACTTAAATTGAAGTCGCTAAAGGATACTTCAGAAGTCTGGAAAAGCTTATTTCCCACCATTTAAAATCAACATTTTCCCGGGGAGAACCCGAACCTCTCTTTTCTCTTTGGATCCATTATAAAAAGAGGGGAAAACCTTGAATTTTTAAGAACTTAAAAGTAACTACAAGACACCTCAAAAGTCAGGAAAACTAATTTAATTTCCGCCTTCTATGAATCAAAATTTTCCGGGGGAGAACCCCCAGCCCATACCCCCTTTCTTTTTGGGATTTATCGATTCATGGACAGAATCGTATGCAACTACTCATTTTTTTTTTATGTATGTATACACACATAAGGCCTATTTTTACTGTAAAAGCATTGGGAAAAAATTACCTGACCGTTTCCAAGAGGGGAAAACCTTGAATTTTGAAGAACTTAACAGTAATTAAGACACATCAGAAGTTGAAAAAGCTCATTTCTCGCCATCTAGGAATCAAAAGTTTCCCGAGGGAGAACCCCGGACCCCCTTTCATTTTAGGATTTATCGATTCATGAAAAAAAAAATTCGTATGCAACCACTCAATTTTTTTTATATAGGCCTATGTATACACACATAACGCCTATTTACTGTAACAACAAGTGGAAAAAATTACCTGACCGTTGTCAAGAGAGGAAACCTTGAATTTTGAAGAACTTAAAAGTAATTAAAAGACAACTTAGAAGTCGGGAAGCTCATTTCCCGCCTTCTAGGAATAAAAATTTTCCCGGGGGAGAAAACACGGACCCCCCTTTTTTGAGGATTTATCGACTCATGAAAAAAAAAATCGTATGCAACTACTTAATTTTGTTTTATGCATGTACGCACACATAAAGCACAGGCCTATCTACTGTAATAACAATAAGGAAAATTTACCTGACCGTTTTCAAGAGGGGAAAATCTTGAATTTTGAAGAACTTAAAAGTAATTAAAAGACACCTCAAAAGTCGGGAAAACTAATTTCCGCCTTCTAGGAATCAAAATTTTCCCGGGGGAGAACCCCAGACTTTTTGGGATTTATCGATTCGTGGGGGAAAAATCGTATGCAACTACTATTTTTTTAAAAAATATTTTTATGTATGTATACAATCATAAGGCATATTTACTGTAAAAGCAATGGGAAAAATTACCTGACCGTTTTTAAGAGGGGAATCAGACCCCCTAGATATGATTCCAGATCTGCATGATTTTATGTTCCCATTCATCTTATAAGTGGCCCCCCCCAACCCGCACTTTGAAAAACGTTCCGCCGGCCCTGAATTCAACAATGTTGATATTGATCAACGGCGGCGGAGCATTTTTGAAAGTGGGGGGGGGGGCACTTCATAAGGTCCAGTATGCGAGCGAAGCGAGCATCTAGGCTGGGGATAAGGGGGCCGCCAAGGGCCCCCGGTGGGGAAGCTACAGATATTTTACGAAGTTTGGTGAATTGTTATAAGTTACCGGTATTTTATAGGCATCAAGCTACTGTAATATGATTTCATATTTGTTGTAATTTAGTGGCCGATCCAGGAATTCGAAATAGAAGGGCCCAGGGAGGGTATTTTCACAGATAGAAGATCTATACTACCTCAGCCCCACCATGGTTGGGGCTGAGGGAAGAACATTTGTGATTATGACACCTAGATGGGCAGAAATTGCACTTCCAGACATAAAATTTGAATGTATTATCTTTATATCTCTATTTTTTTATTGAACAATTTAAGGGGTAGGGTGGGGCGGCTGGGTCCCCTTGAATCTGCCACTGGTTACTTCAGCAGATGGAGAATCTATACCACCACAGTCCCACCATGGTTGGGGTAAGAAAATTTGTGATTATGGCACCTCTAGATAGACGGAATTTACACTCTCAGGCTTAAAATTTGAATATAATCTTCCTTATATCTCCATTAAAAAAAAGAAAAAAAAAAGAACAA
>NW_022743765.1:146258-148230 GCF_011630105.1 Anneissia japonica | reverse complement strand
CCCTTGAACGCGCCACAGATGTCCGAACAAAGTCAAAGTCGAGATTGCTTCCACGACTTCAATGGATTATTTATCATGATCCTTGATATGGGTTCACTTTTCCGCCGATGGATAAAAATTACCCTTCTACGTAGCCCAACTGTGGCGGGTCCAGAAAGTCGAAATAGAGGGGTTCCAGGAAGAGTCTTGCGCAAATAAAATGTCCACCCGCCTCAACCCCACAACTGTTGTGGCTGAGGTAAGAAGAAATTATGATTATGGCACCTCTAGATGACCGGAAATGGCACTCTCGGATTAAAAATTGAATACAATTTTGTCTGTTTTCTCCATTTTTTTTTATTTTGAAAAAAATAGGAAGATGGGGTCCCGTGCTGACTGGGTTCCCCATTGAATCTGCCACTGTTCAATATAACACTTGACATAGCCTACAGTATAATTTTGTTTCACAAATGATTAATTCGTAATGTAAAGCGAAAGATTTTTTATTCGAAAGATTTTTTATACTCAACATAGTTTTGACAACCTATAACATATTAAGTGTACTGTAAATTATGTAGTTAACCTTCAGAGAACTCTGTTTTAGAAAATGGCCTAAGTATCTTATTGTTTACGTTAAATTAGATGGAGTATAAATGTGGTTATATTACGCTAGTTTTAAGGTTTACTGAAAGCCAATCAGTTACACTTACTATACATCTTCGTGGTTAGCATAAAGAGAACTAGAACGTCGCTCCATTAAGAGTGTCTACCTCCCCCCATATGCCTAAATACAGAATTCACAAATGCAGGCGATTTTCATGCAAGGGTGGGTTTCAAGGAAACTTTACAGACGCACGTATACAAACGTCAATCAACATTTGGTTGATCAACTCAAAAAGGGAACTTGTAATTTTCATTAGAAAATCTATATTTTATAATAATAAATAGGTACATTTATAAGGCGCAAATAAACAAGGTGTAAGCACCAAATAATAACCAAATAATAATAATAATAATAATAATAATAATAATAATAATAATAATAATAATAGGCCTAATAATAAAATGTTTGTCACTGGTGTTGGGAACCTGTCTCTTATACACATCTGGGGGACCACGCGCTCCAGTAGAAAAAGTGCGGGGGGAATTGAAAGCTCCCTAATGAATCAAATTACTGCATGATCGTTTTTATATTGTTAATAAAATACATTTCTTCTTAATTTTAACTAAATTTTCCACTGAATTCTTAATAATAAAATAATAAAATTCGTTATCACGCATCGACTTGTGTTTCTGCAAAATGCGCGCTTCATCCAAAATCACTTTGAAATGCGGGACCGTCCCGCACGATGCGAGATGGTTGGTAACTATGTTTGTATGGCAAGGAGATGGTGCTACCCTTAATTCGTATTTATGGAATTTACGCCCACAAACCTTGTAGTTATTAATATTTTGCCTATAATAGAAAATTTTTATTTTTTGATGACGTCACACTCACAATACAGTTAGGATGCATACGTCATAATATTACGTCACTTAGGCAAACTTTCCCGGCGTGCTTTTTTCATGGATAAACACCACTGCTTTGCACATGGATGCCTTGCCTAGCTAAGGCTACAAAAGAGCCGCATTGTTAGCATTGTATAATACTTAAACAAGATACGTCTGCAACTGAATTATTCTTAAATTTTTTTTCCTTATTTTAATTTATTTCTTTTGAAAGTGTACTTTCTATCACATATTGCACTGCCTCATCGTCCCCCGCTACACAGTACATCAGTAGGCTAGCACCCCCGCCCCCGCTACAGTACAGACGTTTGCTAGGCAACAGAACGTGATTGCACCTTCCTTCCCAGGTGTTCATGTAACATTTGCATATTGTTAGCTAACCAGCTGCGTGTATTCCTTTGTGAAAATATTTGGGCATATATACTACTACCTTATTATGGTACTGTTGTATTTTTAAAGTATTTTTCTTGTGTATGTATATATA
>NW_022743765.1:142394-145643 GCF_011630105.1 Anneissia japonica | reverse complement strand
GTAACGGAATTTGGTATTATGTATGGA
The DNA here is from genome assembly GCF_011630105.1 of Anneissia japonica. Lineage (NCBI taxonomy): Eukaryota > Metazoa > Echinodermata > Crinoidea > Comatulida > Comatulidae > Anneissia > Anneissia japonica. Next base: position 145,616 of record NW_022743765.1, on the reverse strand, counting down.
GTCACCAAAGTTATGGAGAATGGACTAATCCAAATAGGAAATGGATCAGCCCAAACTTAGTTTAACTAATTAGATTGGCCCTCCAATGCCCTGTTTTCTTGGGCAAGATATGCAAATTAAATACTTAAGTTGAGTACTGATAGGGAGAGGGCAAGATTGATGCTTGAGAAATGGAACAGTTGTATTGACTTCCAGTAGTTGAGCAGGCTTATCTGTGTCATTTGTTACATCCTCCAGAGTAAGGGTAGTCCCAATAAAGATGGGTTTTTTTTACCTAGACTTGAGCATATTGGGGCTCTTCTCACTGCAATATTAATGGCATTTTTTCGCAGAGCATTGAAACTCCTGAATGTAGTTTACAGATGTTGGACAAATTCAACTGTCACACTTGGTTGGATCAAGGGTCAACCCTCTATAGATGGAAGACCTTCGGAGCAAAACAGGGTGTCTGAAATTCAGCAATTGACAAGTACATTGTTTTGGTCACACTGTCAAGGGAAGGGAAATCCAGCAGATTTGCTAACACGATGGTGTATTGGCTGTTGAGATGGTTTCTTCTACAGAGTAGTTAGCTGGGCCATGTTGGTTGCCAAACCAGTAATTGATATTCTAGTAAATGAGATAGTTCCTAAAAAGGGGGTGGAACAGTTTTTAGGACCCGAATTGAAATCAACAATGCCTGTGGCCACTGAGTAGTGAGTTGGAGTAAATTTGACAAGGCTATTAGAATAACGTAGTGAGAACAGTATTATCAAGTAATATATATACACACATTATAGGCCTATCATATAAACCAAAGTATAAACGTAAATGTACAACTATTTTTTTTATGATACATTTGCTTTTATTAAAATAAAAAAGAGAGGATAAATAAGCTGATAATGGCACATTGAGCTACAACATTCAAATTCATTTTTTGTCCGTGGAAATCATTAACCAGTGGAGACGAAGAATTAAACTGTTATCAACTAACAGCAACTTAATGAAGACATTTCAATTTAAATTCAAAATGTGAATAAAGGAGAAAATATACAACCCACATTGCATTCTAAACATAGCATTATTAGAAACTTTTAAGTTAAGCGTGGTTTACATAAATTGCTAAAATTTAGCTGTAAGGCAGCAAAAACATGTAGCGAATTTATGGAAAATAGGCTTACCGTTTTTGGTATCAGACCATGTGCCAACGACTAATTTTCTGGATGGTATACACCCGTCCACGGTAAAGTCCATTGGCCCCTTTCCATTCTCTAAATCAGATGGTTTTTCATATTCATACTGCCACCTATTTACTAGCACATCACCAGGGTTATTAAATTGGCCGAGATATTGAGCATTATCTATTGAAAACAATTGTTACAACTCTGATGCATGATAAATAATGAATTCAAAACTTAAATGCCTTATCGGGTGGTTTAGGTATAATAAGCTTACAAGATTTTAACAGCCGTTTATTTCTTATAAATTCAGAACATCGAAAACAGTGTAATTATCAGATAAATTGAGTCTCATTTCTTTAATAAACAGGGCTCTTTTCCTGTTTCATGGCTTTAACATTGCCCAATGATGGCAACTGAACAACTGCAAAGTGTCGCTCGCTGCTTGTGTCTTACCTTTAATACACCTGCTTGGCGGCTCCCATTGTTCCTCAAAATCTACCTTGAAACACTCTTCATCAGGAAAAATAGCCCACGCGATTTTCTATAAAATGTAGTCAACATTATACTATAAAATGTTCTTTTAGAAGTAATATACTGACTTGATTCGGAAAAACGCATTATAAGGCAAAATCATAGTCTCTAAAATATTGAGCAAAACGCGTTTCTTGTTAGCCTTTATTTATGGTAATGCATTTGTTCGATTTCTGTGTGTATAACTACACAACAAGAAATTTTACTTAAGTATTTTGTTGTGATTTTTTTTTCTACAACAAAGTCAAAATAGACATAATGTGCTTTTAAAAAAAATTGATACAAATGCCAATGAAGCATAAACAATCTGATTCAATTTTGCTAGTAAAATGCATCACTTTAGATCCAATGAAATACAAGAAATTAAAGAGATTTTTACTAAGATATTAGATTCCCAATAACGTAAAAAATTCAAATTAAAGAATGTTTTAGTGCTTTTTTAAAATATAGTTATATAAAACATTATTGCATTAACATTCATAAAAGGTTTACAAAATGTTGTATTACCTGATTTAATGAAGCCTTAAGCCTTATGTATAAAAAGAGTCGTATTTAATTGATTTATAAAGTTAACAATTTACAATTAAACATACCTACGTTCATAAAAATATTTAGTCACTGTTATTCTTTCCACATCTAATTAAAAAATAGTGGGTTTTGAACTATAGACGAATATGGTGAATAGTGGAGAAAATTGGTATGATGTCTATTACTGTGCTGTTGATACAGGGGCTTTAGGATCCAGAATTTTTCAAACGGCGGGGTGGGGGCACAGCAGTTTCAGAATAGAGAAGTGAGTGGCACGTAACATTAATATGCATTGACATTTTTAAATTTTAGTGGCAAGACGAGGGGAGCACGTGCCTCCCAGTGCCCCCTACACTGGACCCACCCCTGTGTCATACTACTACACCAATGATTTGTGTACTTCTGATACCATACAGTACTGTATACGTAAAAATAATTTAATTAATTTAATTTTCTATGGTGAATAACAATTAAAATTACAGTTACTTCTATTTACAAATATAGGCCTAAATCATAAATCTACAAATATTGTTAAACAACACTATATAATTCAAATAACTGGAGACAAAAGCCATGAATTCTACGTGCGAAATTCTATAGTTTTAAAATAAAAGTGCTTGCTAGCGGCCATCTTTTAGTCGAATTTGCCAAGACTGTAATTCAAACATTAATTATTAAAAAATACCAGAAACATTTCAGAACTTTAGTGCACAGAACATTTTTTTGCATTTAAAACAAACAAATACAAAAATAAGGCGACGATAAATTCGCCTTTGATATAGTTCGCACTAATTGCATCCGCTCGAACTGGCATCTGATCGAACTGACATCCGCTCGAACTGATTTCCGCTCGAATTGACTGGCATCCATTTTAATGTTAAACTTAGAAACACTAACATTATTGAAACGAATATTTAGGCTAATCCTGTAGTCTTTGTCACGCTTGACATGTGATGAATATACAGTACTAAACAAATACTTGGAAAAATACAATTTAGTTAAG
>NW_022743765.1:98829-142033 GCF_011630105.1 Anneissia japonica | reverse complement strand
TATATATATATATGTTTGCTTATTTTGTTTATTCTGTTTTTTCCCCTTTTTTTGCATTTAATTGATTCTTTTAATTAAAGATACTATTTATATATTATCAAAGTCTACTAACCTGGATGTGGTCTTCAATATACATTTGAGTTGTGATTCCTTCGAATGTTTTGTTGAAGAGAAAACGAGACTGATTATAGTCCATCACTGAGATAAGATGGTCCTCAAATGTGATAAGATGTCCATTTTTAATAAAACTAACGATCGTTTCTGAATACAGAAAAGCGAACTATTGTATTATGCAAAGCACAGCAAAGACTTGATATTGAAAGTGGTTCTTTGTGCTTCTAAAACACAAAATTTTGCATACAGTTGTGGCTTTAATATTTGCCTAAGTAGGACAGAAGGGTACTTGGCCTCTCCGAAAAGGAGGGTGAGGGAGTCGGGTGATCATGACACCACAGCTGCCAGCTATACGATTACATGCATTGCATCAGGCTCACATAGGCCTATGACAGGCCCGTATCCAAGTTGGGGGGGGGGGGTTATGGGTCGTGAAAACCCCCCTTTTCTAGCAACACCCCCCTCATTTCTGGCGAAACCCCCTCTTTAAATATCCCAAATAAGTCCTCCAACCCCAACTAATGCACTGCAGACCCACCCAGACACAGACATTTTCAAACATAATATCTGCTTTTATAGCATATATTTAGACCCATAAAGCACAAAATCTTCTTGCTTTGGGGGTTTCGCGGACCCCACCGGGGCTTCGACTATGGACGTTACGCCAAGAACCCCCCCCCCCTTCACCCCTTGGAAGAAACTGGCTACGGGCCTGTATGACATTTCCATACAATAATGTTTACGACTCTTCGTAAACAGCCACCGCGTTATTTAAATTATGCAAGTGTTCAGTTTACCAGTTTCACTGTGTCCAATAGTGTAACACTTGGGGCGGAGCCCTGTGGTTCACTGCGACTGGGGGATTTTTTTTAGTCCTGGCCGGTGGCCAATTCTAATATGAGTTTTAGACATGGTAATTCTAAATGTTTTAACACCGAAATAAACGACTTAAAATTAGTGGAAGATCCAGGAATTTGAAATAGAGGGACCTATTTTTAGAATTGGAGGGTATTGGCTAGCTCAGCCCTACCATGGGTGGGACTAAGATGAAAGCGTTAAAAAAATAATGATTATAGCACATATAGATGGCCGGAATAACGCTCACAAGCTAATAATTTGAATATAAATTTCTTTTTAACCTCTATTTTTTAAAAACAAATATGAATAATTGGAAGGGAGGCGGGGTGTTTCTCGCCTTAATTTCGTCAATGGATATGATATGTCCTACAGTCATGTATCAGCAAATCCTTTTGGGGGTCAGAGTTCTATATCGAGAACCCTAGGAGATAAAGGCCTAGCAGACCGCCGCACGAGAGCAAACGAGTCACTTGTAGTGGGCATGTGAATATATTTAATATAACAGCTAGGATTTTATAAAGGATATATTAGGTAAGTAGGGCCTACTAATACTTCCTTTTTTCTACTTAACATAACCATAATAATACAATTAAGAAAAGTCGACTGTAACAATACCATAATACATACCGGTAGTATGAGTGTAGATGTCATAATTAATACAGCATTTTTCCTGACCACTGCAAATACTAACAACACAGCACAGGGCTACAGAACAAGCATAAAAACGCATCGTTTCAAATTTTTTTAATTTATCAACTGTTATCCTGTAGATGAAATGGATATCAGAATTCTTGACTTAATTGTGTGTCTGCTGAGATGAAGTGAATGTATTTATAAACAGATTGATTCTCCTGACACCGACAAATATCACACCTCACCAAATAGTTCACACGTGATGTTTAGCAGTCATATGATTGAAGAAGCTTTTTATATATACATATACTGAGTCTTCCTCATATTTACTATTATGCCTACAGGAAATCGTATCCGGGTGGTGTTTCCTCTCAATGTCGCTCATTATTAGGCTCCAAATTGTGGGTAAAAAATTCAGGGTAAAAAAGTGCCTAATTCTATTTGTATTACCAATCAATTTAGATATTTTTTGTGAAGTAAAATTTTGATGACTGGTCTATCTCAGATGTTCATGAATTTAAACTTCTAAAAAAAGTTTCAATTTCACATACAGTTTGATTTCCATAGGAAATAGGTTAACGTTGTCAGCTAGCTTTCGTTGAAAATTGTGAAAAAATTATTGTTATTTTGTTTTAAGTGTAATAATATGTAGACATAATTTGTTTGTAAACCAGTCACAAAATGCTGGTAATACATCATTAAATGTACTAAATAATAAACCTATCGTTATTTAAACCATCTTCACTTCGAAAATTCCACCAGTTTATTTGTTTACATGTAATGTTGGTTTTCATTTTATTTATACGGGATTGTGAATTGTAAATTATAAGCCTGTCGGGCATAGTCCTTACAATTACCATTATCATTTATCTTTGTCATTGAAAGAAAATAGTCACGACGAATGGACGCTCTCCGGCTTTCTAACTTCAATCAACCTCTCTTCACTCTTCTTTGTTTCAAGGAAAAATAGATTACCAATGATCACCATCTCTATTTAAGATCAACAGAAGTCATCTTTTATCTTTCTCCTAATGACGGTCAGAGAAATCTCATCGAAACGTCGCGACAACCAACCATTGTTTTTTCCTCAAAAACCATATTATTACACATGGTGTACCGGAAGTTTTTATGTAATACTTGCCTAGTAATACATAGGCCTATTTACAGATAATATAGCCCTACAGAGTCACAAGGCACACACAATAGGTGGAAATATCAAACTTACCAAAAGTAGTGTTTGATATCGTTGGAAAGCTATTCCAATGCCAAATATTGTTTTACCGTACACGCATATCAGAAACGATGTAATTTTCCATATTATCACGTTAAGTCCAATTATGGCATACCGTATTAAAATAAACAGTAACCAGTTGTGTAACACTCGTGAGCTCGAAGTGGGGAGGAGGAGACTCATGCTACTACCCAGCACTTTACTATTGAGCCCTAACAGTGGCAAAACGCTTGAGCTTTCTAGTCCAAGTCATAGTCTAAATAAGTCCAGTAGAGTCCACGGGATTCTTGCCTACAACTGCATTCTACTGTAACGCCTTGACAAAACGTTAACTATTTTTATAATTTTCAAAAAAACTAGATAGACCAAGATCTTCAAGGCACATTATTATGGCTTATGATTTATTAAAAGGGGTCACTACAACTACACCCCACCATTTTACAATGGATGTTTGACGAGTAATATAAAGCCTCAGTGCTTTCTAGGAACCGCTTAGTTCCCCTAAGTCTAGGAGCCCCGGAGAAGCTGCGTCACCACCCACTTTTGAATCCACTTCCAACCTTAAACATGGCAATAAATAAAGATTTAAAATACATGATTATTCACTATAGCAGGCCTATTATTCAATACATGTAAAGATATTATAAAAATCATGTTAAAATCAATTAAAATATCATCTTACTACTAAGTTGCATCTTTGATTGATAAAGGCCTACAACACTGGTCTGGGAAATAGTTTCTGCACAACCGGGTGCGCCTCTCTGACAGTAAAGAGATATTAAAAAAGACCTTGCCCATTCTTAGCTAACACCCGGTAAAATAACCACTAAAGCCCTACGTTGGATTTGTTCAAGCTGTTTACTCTGTGTTTCAGTTATAGAAGTTCCAATTGGAGTTGCGTATTCTATAACAGAACGTATAACAGCATTATAATAGCGAATCATACCCAGCACTAGACTTTTTGCATCATAGATCAGCCATACCTTTAAATATCTGTATTAACAAAGTTTTTTTTGTAATTTTTTTAAAATTTATTTATTTAGGCACACAATACATTTGCCAAGGATTGTCAATAGCCAATATATCACTTTCCTACTTGTAGGTGACAATCCCTTACACAAGACAAACATACACACACGATGCTTTACACAAACTAAATCTCAATGTGAGATAGGGAGTTTTTTGGTTGTGAGAAAAAAATCCTGCAACACTGACAGGAATTGAACCCAGAACCCTGGGATTGGAAGGCAAGCATCTTAACGACCAAGCTTAACGACCAAGCAAGTAATGGGAAGAAATTAAACCATTTAACGTTATGAATTATCCAGCACCAATTAGAAAATTTTGTTTAGGTACCATTGATTTTTCCCTCTAAGCTATAGCTAAACCTCTGACTGATAAAAAGTATTCATATTCAATAATTTCTAAATCCGCATTAATACGAGCGACGAGATTCTCTATTTTACATTCGAATATATTACTGAGGAATAGATTAGCATTATTGTTTTTGGACAGCATGTTCATTTCAATAAATTAATGACTTAATTAATAACTTCCATATTTCATTTTTCATTTACAAATGACCACAAACGATACTTATACAAGTGTACAATGTTGTAAAGATTCGAAAAACACTTCGCCAAATAGAAAGATGATTTGCTCGCAACTGGTAAAAATTTAAAAAAGTTATAGGAACAATAATTAAAATAAATACAAATATATTAGTTTGTGTTTACACAATCTCAAATGTCGCTTGTGTAAAACACAAGAATATTTAAGTTAGATATACATTTAAAAAAAACATATTACAGTACTTGAAATGACTCTGCTGTATATAATTATTGCCTTGATTAACATATTTTTAAATTATTTTTGTTTTTCTTTAATTCCTGAACAGTTTTTTTTATGGGAACAATAAAATATATTAATATTAAAGTCTACTACATTAATATTGATTCTGGAATATTAAATGACACCTGTATACTGTTTTATTAACGTTAACATACTGTACATTATGTTCATTACAATAAATTACGTTTTAAATAATTTGATTAGCAATATATAATATTTTACAACTTTGTGCTCTTAAATATAATTTGTAAATAAAATATTATATTATACTATTTTATTATTTTTTATTTTATCTTTTTTCCCACTCCATAAGAAATTACATAGAATCTTATTTATTTTGAGAATAATACCTTTTGGAACATCAATAATGCTAGCGTTATATATTAGTTTAGAAATAGCAAGCGTTTTAATTATAGTTATTTTCCCAAAAAAAGTTAAGTTTCTTTTTTCCCATAATCTTAAGGTGCGCTCTAAACATGCTACCTTATCATACCAATTTCTATTTATACAAGTAACTTTATCGTAGCTCACAAAAATACCAAGAAATTCGACAGGTTCTTTAACAAAATTGATTTAACGAGTACTACTGGATTTATTCTTATTAGGACCAATCCACATGCCTTACATGTTTAGAGCGCACCTTAAGATTATGGGAAAAAAGAAACTTAACTTTCTTAAAATATAATAGTTCAAGACATTATTCTAGGAGGTTTGAAAATGATAGAAGTTAACTCCTTGGTTGATTCACTTCAGCTAAGTTGGATAAAAAGGCTATTAAGTCCTGATCCAGGCAAATGGAAATGTATTCCATTATTTTATATGCATCCTATTGAGTATACTATATATATGTCAAAAGTTAAGTTAGAGGAACATGCTTCCTTGAATAAATTACCAATATTCTATAGAAATGTTATTGATACGTGTAACCGTTATAATAACATACAGGAAATCCAACTGCATTACATATGTGAGGTAAAACTACAAAGAATTTGGGAAAATAAGAATATTACTGTAAACATTAAATCTCTTTTTAAAAAATTTGGATTGATTCAGATATACAAAATGTAAAAAATATACAAAATTAAGCAGGTGAACGAAATAATTACATCTCTCTCAAAAACACACGATGCTTTTAATTGAGGATACAAAATTAAATGCAGCCATTCCAAATAGTTGGAAAAATATTATCAAATATAATCCCTACTGTTTAACACACAGAGAAAACGATTGTAAAACAAATTATGACATCCTACACCAACAGACAGAACCCGGGGGCCCCCGGAGAAAACCTCATAACAACACAGAGGGCGCACGTCATCGGAGAAGATCTACCGATGGTACGAACTAGCTTAGTCTAGTTCATTCACCTGATGATGACCTTTGATAAAGGTCGAAACCGTTGTGGTACGTAATTTACGTTGTTTTGGCTTAGTTTAAAAAGAAAAAAGAAAATTACACTCTACAAATTATGACATTATTTTGAAGAAACAAAATGTTAACAAATTCTACAAATCATTTTTAAAACCAATATATAGCATACCGAATGTTCAAATCAAATGCGAAAATGAATTACAAAACAATTCAATTAACTGGGAACATTGTTGGAAAGAGAAAGTACACTCAATGCTACATATTAAAAAGTTTGCTTAATTTAATTATAAATTATTACACAGAATATTGCCAACGAAAAGTCGGCAAAAGATATGGAAACTGTCAAACACAGATTTCTGCGAAGCATGTAACGAAATAGAAAATGAAAAACATATGCTGTTAAACTGTAAAGAAAATGATTCTTGTTGAAAACAATTCCATTTTACATCTGAGTTTAAAAGTCTTGTCACTTGTGAGTTTTTAACAAAAAAAAAAAAAAAAAAAAAAGAAAGGCAAAAAATGGTGGTTAAATTTTGGGACCTGAAATTTACAAGACAAATATGCATAAACAATTATGATGTGCTATATGTGATGAATAATAATTTTGTATTATTATGATTATGACATAATGTTTAACAAAAAGAGCAAAAATATAAAATGAAAATAATAATAATGAGAAATTGTAAGCTCTTTTGAAAATGGTATCTGTGTATCTAAGGGCTTCTACAACCCGAGGGTCATTTTGTACAAATTCTTGTATTTGTGTTAAATGAAAAAGTATTGAAATAAATGTGGGCAATTCCCACAAGAGAGAGAGAGAAAAAAAAAGAATAAATAATGTGTGAGATATTTTGCATGCAAATTGTAAAAATAAAAATAGTTATTGAAGCAATAGTAATAATAAATACGAATGTGTCAATTTGTGCTATGTTTTGAGACTTAAGTATATAGTGAAAATCATGGCCTCTTCGACAATTTTTTAGGGGACAAGGTTTCTTGACTGATTTAGTGCGAGCTACACAAAATGGTCTGAACTCATTTTGTTGCGGCCATTTTGAAGATGGCAGCCAAAATTTAGATATGTCTCATAACTTTAGTTATATCCAATGAAAAAAAAGGCAAATTTGGTGTATAAGTATATGATATTAGGTTCTCTAAATTCATTAAGATATAAGACGCAAAATGCCAACCATTTGGAAATTCAAGATGGCCACCGTAAAAAAATGTCAAAATTTTAATATTTAGTATAATTCAACAACTTCTCTGTGAAAATTAATAAATTTTAATTTAATCTTATGCTGGGCTCTCTGAATCAATATAAATATAGTTTCAAGAAAGTTAGGATGGCAAACATTCAAGATGGCCGCACAAAAGCGTTGAAAATGAAAATCTAATATTTTGGTATGTAATTCACTTCTCAATAAAAAAAATAGTAAAGTTTGGTGTGTAATCATAATATGAAACTTTGAAATTCATTATGGCAAAATCAGTTGAAATTGAATGTTTAGGTATGTAATTCCACTTCTCAATCAAAAATGGTAAATTTGGTATCTAATCATAGAGAGCAGCTTAGCTCAGTCGGCTAATCTGGTGGTAGCACCTGTGTGTGCGCTGAACCGTGGAGATCTCTAGGCTGGGACGTTTAAGCCGTTGGTGCCGTGTGCATTGATGGCCCATGTGCACGTCAAAGAGTAGGGATTGTCTCCCGGTGTACTGCCCAATCACCACTATTTTTTAAGTTTGGTGTGTAATCATAAAATGAAACTTTGAAATTCATTATGGCAAAATCAGTTGAAATTGAATGTTTAGGTATGTAATTCCACTTCTCAATCAAAAATGGTAAATTTGGTATCTAATCATAGAGAGCAGCTTAGCTCAGTCGGCTAATCTGGTGGTAGCACCTGTGTGTGCGCTGAACCGTGGAGATCTCTAGGCTGGGACGTTTAAGCCGTTGGTGCCGTGTGCATTGATGGCCCATGTGCACGTCAAAGAGTAGGGATTGTCTCCCGGTGTACTGCCCAATCACCACTAAAAGGACCCCGCTGGAAGTAAGTTTTCTCGGCTTTCGTGGGCTATCCTAGGTGTTTACACTGAATAAATCCAATCCAATCATATATGTTATTGTGCCCTCCGTGTTTAATAAACATTGTTTCAAAAAATTAGGATGGCAGCCATTTTTTGAATAAAAGATGACGGCCAAAATATAAAAAATATAAACAAATTTTATAATTCCAATTATCAGTTTAAAATGTGTGTCTAACCATAATTATGTTATTGTTCTATTGTCCAATATACATGTTTCAAACAGCAAGGATGGCACATATTTTGGTCAAGATGGCCACCACAAAAATTGTTAAAAATCAAATTTTTGTTTTCAATTGGACACTCTGAGTCCAATAGATAACAAAATATTAATTTCCAAAAGCTTGAGTGACAGCCATACTTATTTCCAATTTATCAGTCAATTATGTTACATTTTGGCTTATAAAATGTAAAACGTTACAATTTTCAGAAATTGATAGTATCATATACCATACAACAAAACGATCTCTTTGTTAGATAAACATTAAGACGCAACTAAATTATTTAAATCACATTTTAAATGATGGCTTTAAATCCACTCATTCCCCCTACTTGCAACCTATGTGACATCGTAGACAGCGCCTCTTCTAATATTCATTCATTTACAATTCCTATTAAATGTGTCGCAACCAATCTAATTATACATATTGTCTCTTCTGGCCTAATCTTAAAAAAACTAACCATCCTATTTGAAATCAAAATTACCACTGCACATGCAAGGAAGTTCAATAAATATTTAACTCTGGTTTCCGATCTTATGGACGCTGGCCATGAGGTCAACATAATCCTTATTGAAATCAGCGCACGTGGGTTCATCTCATTTGATAACAGCTGTAGGTCTACAAAAGTCACTGTAAACATTAACTTCAATGATCATATAATATTGTATTGATTTTTTCGAATTGATATTCAATAATAATTATATGGATATGCCGATATGGAATTGAAAATTTCCATAATTCTGAGCTAATAACCATCATGAAGTTTTATAATCATTTTTTTACTACATGGAATAAGTAAATCTCAAATTGTTGATGTAAATTTTTAATTTAACAATATTGCTTTTTTATGTGCGTGGTCTTTTTAATTATTTTTTTAAATAATGTGAACCACATGGCTTTTGCCTATTTAATTTGTAAAAAACTCTAAAATATCGAGTGTGATTTTTTTTTGCAATTGAATGTTGCCAAATGTTCTAAACAAGAAACTGAATAATCCTATAATTAGAAAATGAATACATACGCGTTCATAAAATAATAATAATAATAATAATATTATTAATAATAATAATAATAATAATAATATTAATAATAAATATATTATTATTATTAATACTACTACTACTACTACTACTACTACTACTACTACTACCACCACCATCACTACTACTACTACTACTACTACTACTACTACTACTACTACTACTACTACTACTACTACTACTACTACTACTACTACTACTACTACTACTACTACTACTACTACTACTACTACTACTACTACTACTACTACTACTACTACTACTACTACTACTACTACTACTACTACTACTACTACTACTACTACTACTACTACTACTACTACTACTACTACTACTACTACTACTACTACTACTACTACTACTACTACTAAAGTCCCGAACCTTTTGACAATTTAGGGGTTTCAAAGACTTATTTAATCGAGTCCAATAACATGTAGAAAATACATATAATTTTTTTTTTCTCCCCGACGAATTGTGCTTTTTCTCCCCGACTGGGGGGGCCAGCTCTCCCCGACGGGGGGGGGGCGCAACCATTGCGTAGTGCCCCGCAATCATTACCGGTACTATATATAAGGTCACACATAAATATTGTCTTTAACGAAACGTTGTATGTTGTTGATTGGATTTTGGTAAAACTAAAATACATACTATTCTAAGCCGTTGAATTAACGTCATTGTAGAGTCCAGTTTAAAGTTTTCAAAATAATTTTCTTTATCGCATGTAAATTATTCGTTTTTTTTGTATTATTTTATTCTCCACGATGTTGCAGTCAAGCAGATGTTTAATTGAAAATATGATTCGTTGATGAAGCAGCAGCCATATTCTGTTTTAATTTAATTTGTTCACAATCTCTTTATTTATTATAACATCACCACGACTACATTATTGCTTAGCTCAGCATGTTTGTGCGTGGTATTTTTTCGTTTAATGGTGGTAATAGAAATGGCTGTGTATATGTACGCGTATTACAACATTCTCTATGCGCTTGTAAAGTCCTAGAAGCAGAAAAGTGATAAACAAAATAATAAAGCGCACTACATGGCGTTTGCATAGCCTATTTGTTGTTAAAGTGTCTGAAATCTCGTTTGGGGCGACATTCGTCTGCTTAATGTTCCTGAATTCCAACCCTGGTTGTTTTTGCATTGTACACTTAGCCTAGGTGATATAAATTCTTATATTCTTAATATTAATATACAATGTTATTACTGGGCTATTTTTTAAGCAATACAATTCAATGGTAGGAGAAGCCCACACATGGGCCTCGAGCGGTGGGGGACACGTCCCCCCACTTTTCAAAGAAGTAGGGGGACATCATATTAACTGTCCCCTCACTTTTCACCAATTTTCTATAATTAAATCCTTACTTTTTAACTTTAATGGCTGTCATGAATTTTGTCTGTTTACGTGTGCTTTTTTCCATGTGCGTAGCGTATTCCGGACAAAAACCGAGTAAAAACGGAATTGTTCGTACATTTTGTATCTCAGTAACTACTCGCTTTATAAGTGGAACGGTTGTCTGAGGCTTAATTTATTGTGAAAACAATGTACTGTACGTTGTTAAAATTGGAAGCCTGCAAACCTATTAGACCAATATTTTTACAAACTCGAAAATGCACAATTTCTACTATAAACAATTTATTGCTTTTGTTTATTATTATGACACGTATATACTAGTGTTTAATACTATCTGCATATATAGATTTATGTTTTTCATAATTTCCAAAAATTACATTTAGTCAATTGAATTTTATATAGCCGTTATTAAACAATATTTATACAGCCTTTGACACGGACATGTCTATTTCGATTTATCCAAGTAGTGATACCACATTTCAAATGTGGTCGAGCTGACTCGGGGCCCTAAACAATTACTATTTTTAAATGGAAAGCAAAGGAAAATCATAATTAGATCTGAGAGTGACATTTTCTGCCATCAGAGGTGTTATAATCAATAATTTTCATACCTGAGCCCCAACCATGGTGGGGCTGAAGTGGTCCAGTTCCCTCGATTTCGGTTTCCTGGATCCGCTATTGATAATAATTAATCAAGTAAATCCCCTTTATGTTTGTGAAATACAAATGCTTAAACTAATGTTTCATAGTTCGAATACGTCTCAAATTAATCAGTAACGGTAGATAATAAATCATTATTTTTACGAATGTTAGTTTGCAGAAAATATATAAGCGGTTATGATTATGATTACCAAGATAATTTGAAAAACTTTTTTATGATGAGTATTTCAGTAGCAGATTCAAGGAGCACAGCCAGCCCACCGTCCCTATTTTTTTTTTTCAAAATTTAAAAATGGAGAAAAAAGAAAATTATGTTTAACTAAAAATAATATACAATCAAATGAATCTCTAAATGTATATAGTAAGCAATGTTTATGTTCTCAATACAAACAAAATTGACTTCTCAATACATTTGACTGCCATATTGGCGGCCATATTGGATTGTCAGTGAAAATCATTAATTTGTATTTTTATTATCTAAAAATCATATAAAATCAAATGAACTTTTTGCAGCCATTTTGGCAGCTATATTGATTTCAAGGGCGGCATAGCTAAGCCGCAATTCTTATTTTTTTTTTATCCAATAGAAAATATAGAAAGAAAATTATTAATTATAAGTTAAAAGTTAATTAATACGTCTGAGAGAGGAATTTCCTGCCATATAGAGGTGAGAAAATCAAAAATTTTCTCGCATCAGCCCAACCATTATGACGCTCAGGTGGTACAGACTCTCAATCTGTAAAATTCCCCCCGGGCCCTTGTAGCATAATTTTTTAACTGGTTAATCGAACTGTGCACCTTTCCCGATTGCGCCGGGGACAGCTACGCAATGTGTAATCATTTTAAAGAAACCAATTTAAGCGAAAATATAACGATTTTATGAAAACTAGGCTGCAATTAATACTATATTTAGAATGGCATATTAGTTGTGGGTTCCTCCTTTATTCACATTTTGAATTTCAATTAATGCCTTTATTTAGTTGATTTTAGTTTATAATAAACAGTAGTTTCTATTTTGCAGTTCTGTTTACAATAAATTCTCCCACCCACCCCAAGAAACACTTATGTGTTTAACAATGTTTAAAGACAATTATTCAAAATACATTTTCACAACATGCAACTGGATGTGATACCACTGGCTTCCTTCCCTACGTTTTTGTATTAACATAATATAATAAAATTCAGAAAACTAAAAATTCAGGTATTTAAATGTGTGTATGTATGTATTATTGTTACCATTGAGCACCTACTAAATTTTTGTGGTTGTTCCATTATTCCTTACCACACTAGAGAACGATAAAGTTTGTTTATAATTATGATCACTAACAATTTCGATTACATCGTTACTTGCAGTTGAAACATTGTCTCTTAAAAAATTTAACAACTTCGAGTTGTTAACTGATGTTTCAACTTCTTACTTTCCTTCTTACTGTTAAATTCAGCATTGCATTCGGTAAGCAAATTTATTCGGATCATCGAAATAGTACTCTCTAATGCAACAAAATAAACCATTTTGTAATGTATTTCGTTTTTATTTATTTATTTATTTGTGTTTTTTTTTTGCTTTATAGCCGATAGAGTGGAAGGTGACTAAAGCTGTAAAATGGAGAGTCTTATATAAACCACAGAAGAAAAAATGATGAGACAAATAGTCAACCTTAAGACAGGCTCAACTGGTTATTTAAGTTACTTATGTGCCTTAATTATTTTGAATTTTCAAATTGACTTTAATTAGTGAGGATAAATATCAACAAAAACATTTCTACAATATTAGATATTTTTTCGCGCGTTGCACTGATAGTCTGCATTTTGGGAAATAATAAAAATCCAATAACATACATAATTGTTACCAAAATATGTTATTTAAGATTATCCAAGCTTTAATTAGAAATTAGAATTAAGATAGACATTTAGTCATAATCAGTGGTGGTGTAAGGAAACTCGTCAATTTATTGGGAAGTAAACTATGAACGGTAATAGTAAAATTTAAAGTAAGGCTCCGGAGAAAAATGTGTGATATGTTGTAGAACTGATTTTTCTTAGATAGAAAAGACGGTAAATGAGATACAGATTGTTGAAAATTGAAAAACTGGGTAATAAGGGCGTAACCATTATCTACACATTTTGTATCAAATTGTAATTATTCACAATTCTGTACAATATCTCATAAATTTTACCGTTCCTCAGTTTATTTTTTTCTGTCTCAGAAAAATCGGTTCAATAACATATCAAACATTTTGTTTTCCTCCGTAGTCTGATTTTTTAATTTTTTGTTTGAACTGATTGACTGATTAAATGATTGATTGATAGATTAATCGACTGATTGATTGGTATTCCAATGAATCAGTGATGGTTTGGTTAGTTGTGTGTTGGACGATAATTTAGTTTAATCTTGATAGATAGAGTGCTGTCCAAATTATATTGAATGATTTAATTAAAGTTGTTGTTAATAAATTAGTAATTTGTAGATTTAAAACTATTGTTTTTGTATTTTTACCATCGTAATACCACTCTAACTGAAGGTATTTGGTTAAAAAAACACATTAAAAGATTATTTTTGTGGAAATCAAGTTTACATCAAAAATCGAAATCCACTGAGGTTAAATACAACCATAAAACTATAATGCGTTTTTATATTCTTGACCCTTAATTTTGTGCCGTCTTCTATAATAATGTAAATAAATGACAATTATTCAAGTGTGTCAGGGGCCTATCATAATTTTCTTTGGCGTTACTTTCATTAAGTTTACTAGTGCCCTTTTATACAGCTGGGTAGACTACACAGCGGTAAGTAAAATGCCATACCTGCATTGAGGCAAACAAAGTGCAAAGTGAGGGTTTAAAACCACGGCATCTATGAAAGGAAAGAAACTCATTCCCATATGCAACATATTTTACAGGGAACAAATAAATTACAATTAATAATTAAAGAAGGAAAACTGCAGCTGAAAAATGGAACTAACAGTTAATTTCAATTCAATGGAGTACAATAGTACATATTAAAAAAAGGGTGATAACCTTTTTAATGAGTTTTCTCGGGTATTCGACATTATTATGGCTAGGTGCCTGTCGGACAAACCTGTTAATTTGGACATTTCGGATGGTGCTAGACCTTAGATAGGGCTACAAGACTGTCGGAAGCACTCAAAAGTGTAGTGAAAGCTAATTGAAAAAGTTAGTAAACCTAGTCAATGAGTTCATCAGATGTCTGCTGCTTCAAAAAAGTCTGGTAAACTTAATAGTTGCTTTAATCCTCGAATGGTCCATTTTGCTTACTGCAAAGAATTATCAATTCAGTATGATGCAAGTGCAAGTGGCATAGCTGCAGTCGTGGTTCACGAAAGTAGACTTTAAATGGATAAGCCGAGGGGTTATAGTCTAGTAGGAACGAGGGGTTCCCATGCACCCCCAGGATATATTTTTTTAACTAACATTTTTGTAATCCTCAAAGTATCTGATGAACGAATTTTGATGTTCCCATCGAAAAAAATTGTCCCATGTGGTCGTTTAGCGCCATTTTGGGGGCCATCTTGGAATTTCAATTAAAATAAACTATTTGCATAATTTATTAACTGAAAATCATATATAAAATCAAATTAACCTCTAAATGTATATAGTAAGTTGTGTTTAAGTTATTAATACAAAACATTGACCTCGCCTTTACATTTGACAGTCATATTGGCGGCCAGCTTGGATTTTGAATGAAAATCAATTATTTGCATATATTATTAACTAAAAATAAAATACAATCAAATGAGAATCTCTAAATGTATATAGTAAGCAGTGTTTATGTTCTCAATACAAACTAAAATTGATTTCTCTATACATTTGACGGCCATATTGGCGGCCATATTGGATTGTCAATGAAAATCATTAATTTGTATTTTTATTAAATAAAAATCATATTAAATCAAATGAACCTCTAAATATATAGGTCTATAGTATAAACAGTGTTTAATTTCTCAATACAAAACATTGACTTCGTTATACATTGCCCAACCACTTTGGCGGCCACATTAGCGGCCACATTGTTTTTTAAATGAACATTGATCAGTATAATATTTCACCTATATTATACCATCAAAGAAATGACCTATGATTTATTGAACAACAAAAATATGAGAAGTCACTTATTTACACTCAAAATTTAATACAAAACGCTCTGATTTTGGCGAAAAATACGCTTTTTAATGGTATAGTCCTAATGTATGGTAAAAAAATAATGTTAGTCCAACCACACTAAAAACTATTGTTCAAACTTCATGATTTTCTGGCCAATGTGATTTAATCTCCCTGTTCACAAATGCTATCCACACCAATATGAACACAAGTTAGATGCAATGTTTAGTTTCATAATAAATCTACTGTAGATTTATTATTGTACAACACATGCTGTTACATCCAATGAGTCTTTTTTGTGGATGTTTTACAA
This sequence comes from Anneissia japonica, assembly GCF_011630105.1. Taxonomy (NCBI): domain Eukaryota; kingdom Metazoa; phylum Echinodermata; class Crinoidea; order Comatulida; family Comatulidae; genus Anneissia; species Anneissia japonica. The sequence continues at coordinate 126,186 of NW_022743765.1, read as the reverse complement.
AGAAAATCCCTTTAAATATAAAATCATGTAATTCTTTAAATGACTATAATTAATAGAGGATCCGCTCTACACACACTTTATTATTTCTGCCGCCAAGGAGGTTATGCATTAACTGTTGTTTGTCTGCCTTTTAGCGAGATCACACAAAACGGATCATCATAAAAATTACCAGAGTTGTACATAATAATCTAAGAAAAATCACAAGGCTTGTTGCAACAGAATATTATTAGCTTGCTTGAGGTTCACATGTTAAAAGTTGGGATATAGGTGGTGGGTGCTTTTATTGCAGCCACAAAGTTTAAAAGTATTGAGCAGGTCCGTAGGCAAGCTCTTCGATGGGGAGGTGCGTTTTGCAACCGAAGTGGACCTTACGATGGGCGACTGCCTAGGCATCCCCGCGAGGGTGGGGCGAATCTTCTAAAAGCTCTGACTTAATTAGCATTTTGAGGGCCTTTTTTAAAGGATTTCTAAAATCCAAAATTTGTAATATCCTATTTAATTTTTCATTCATTTGAGTATTTTCTGGGTTGGGTGAAGGAAGAAAGTTGCACAGACAGATGATCAATACCACATCAGCCCCACCATGGTTGGGGGTGCGGTAAGAAAATTTATGATTATGGCACCTCAAAGTGGTCGGAAATGGCACTCTCAGACAAACTTTAATTATGATTTTCTTATTTTTTCTCCATTTCTTTTATAATTTTAGGTTGCTCTCCCCCCTTGAATCCACCACTGTAAAATTACAATTGTTCATGTCCTTTACATCTGTAGGCCTACAATCACCGGAGCTGACAATTTTCAACAGATTTCGTAGCACAGTATTAAAAATTAACGTGTAGAAGAGCGGGTAAAAAAATGTGATGCATACTATAGCATTTCGCGAAAATTAGGAACGATTTTAGTGAAATAATAGGTTTTAAGAAGTGGACTTTTTGAAATTTGGTGGTCCAGGGGCAGAGGCCTAGAGGGGGTTTATGAGAAAAGCGACAAAGTAGCATTTTGAGGGTCTTACATAGATTTCTCAAACGCATAATTTATGAATATTTCATTTAAATTTTCATTAATTTGGATGTTTTGGGACCTAAAAAAAGTAACGTTATTATGTGCTGTACATCTGCAGGCCTATAGATAACATTCTTTATATTATCTAGATCAATCTGCAATCACCGGAGACGATCAATTTCTAACAAATTTCATACCACATTAATAAAAATCAACGGTTAGATAAGCTGGCAAATAATGCAATGCATGCTATAGCATTTTGCACTCTGCACTCCCCTTAGTTAGTTAGTTGGGGGAGAGTGTAGTGTACTGCACTCTTAATCAATTCCCAATGACAACATTACTCTAAAAACATTGGTTACTTATTTTTTGTATGATATATAGGTCAAATGTTATACCAATAATCAGTTTTCATTGAACATAAAAAATGGCCGGCAATATGGCCGCCAAATGTATTGCTAAGTAAATGTTTTGTATTTAGAATATAAAACAATGCTTACTGTATACATTTGATTTTATGTGATTTTTAGTTAATAAATGATACAAATTAATGGTTTTAAAAAAAAATCCAAGATGGCCACCAAAATAGCCACCAAATGTATTGGGAAGTCAAGGTTTTTATTTTATTGAAAATTGAACTTAAACGCTGCTTACTATATACATTTAGAGGTTTCACTTGATTTTTTAAAATAATTTTTAGTTAATAAATTATACAAATTAATGATTTTCATTGAAAGTCCAAGAGGGCCACCAAAATGGCTACCGATATGGCCGCCAAATGTTTTGGGAAGCCAGTGTTTTGTATTGGGAGCATAAACACTGCTTACTGTGTAATTATTTAGAGGTTCACTTGATTTAATATGATTTGTAGTTATTAAAATATACAAATTAATGATTATCATTCAAAATCCAAGATGTCCGCCAAAATGGCCGTTAACTGTAAATTCGAAATCTTTTTGTATCAAGAACATAAACACTGCTTACTATATACATTTAGATGTTTATTTGATTTAATGTGATATTTAGTCAATGAATTATAAAAATTAAAAATTTTGTTGAAAAACCAAGATGGCCGCCAAAATGGCCACCAACCAACCCCCTGGGACATTTTTTTTTTATGGGAACATCAAAATTCTTTCATGAGACAATTTGAGGATTACAAAAATCTTAGTTAAAAAATATATCCTGGGGGTGCATGGGAACCCCCTGTTCCTACCCGAACATTACTGAGGCTAAAGTCCGATATTTTGTCATTGAGAAAAAAAGGATAGCTATGGATAATGCCTTGGAAAAATAAAACCAATTCACTTTTGCTATAAGACCAGTGACAATTCTCACGGATTATAAGCATCTTGAGTGTATTGTAAATAACAACTTGACACTTATTGATGCTATAATGGCATTCGGATATGATATAAAAATACATATAAAAGGTAAGAGTAATTTCGTTGCTGATGTATTGGCTGCCAGCGACGAGTATACTCGCCCACAGGGTGTTGCTGAGGGTGACAGTAACGAGTATACTCTTCAAAATCGGAATAACATTCTAGCTTTTATAACTTCTTTGTTATACATACATAGTACCACAGACTAAACGGCTAGTAGTTCGGGGAAGATACATCTAAACAATAACGTACAAATGACGTTATTATGTTTGTTCTGTTATGTTGTTGGTAGTACACTCAAGCGGCACAAGTGATGGGGCACCGTTGAACATATACTAACACATGCAAAAAGCGGACGAGATAACTAGTACTTGGCATATTCAATAAAAAGTGCTATCACAGTGTTGTCGACGAGTTTATTCGCACCTTAATATCTTCCCGTCAATTTATTAGACACATTATTCTGATGATAAAGGAATAGATGAAAATAAAAAAAAATAGTATGTTTGTACATGTAATCTTGATTTGCCACACAGGAAAGAACCTTAAAAAAGGTCTGGCAGTCAACGTCTTACTCACTCGTTCTTGCCACAGAGGGGCATGAGACATGAATTTTAGATAGTATTATATAACCGTTCTAAAAAGATTGTCAATTAATAGAAGTAAAGCAACAAACAACAGACGACTAATCCCTTCAAGCTTTAGATGTTATATTGGTTGTTGGCCAGAACGCATTTGTAATTTTCCTCCAATGGTTATGTCTAACTTTAGCGTTAGGTATGAACTTAGTGTAGGCTAATATGATGGTCCTGTAGGCCTATATAAAGCTGAACTTCGAGTTATCTTGTCAATGAGACACCAGATCAAAGAAAGTTTACATGTTGGTCACAAAGCATTTGTGTCACACGCTCACACCAATAAAATACGGACAAGTTCGTATGAGATATTATGTCACTTTTATTTAGCTCACATATTAATAAAAGCAAATGAAATTGTAATATAAATGACAAAACGTGAAATATCTAAATCCGCAATAAAAAGCATTTGATACCTGCAATTATGTACTGTCACTTTCTTGATTTAAGTTTCAATACCGCAATGAAATAAGTATTTACAGAAAGAGGACACACACTGGTCAGTATGTAAACTTTGTAAGCTCTCTTCCTTTTTATCATAAAGTGACATTAGACGTTAAATTTTCAGAGCTAGTGAGAAACCTAATGTCCAAAAACACAGGTTCGCGAGATAGGCTTGCCCAAAGCAATTTTATGGCATTTTCCGGATATTTTGTGTATGCTGAATCAAAAAAAAAAAAAAAAAAAAATGTAAGGCCAAAAAAAAAAAAAAAATATACTTGTTTAGCGTCACCGCCCGACCCTGATTTTCTAGCCACCTCTCTTTTTTTTTTTTCGTAAAAAAGTGCTGAAAATCGACTAAAAAATGCCGATTAATAGAGGAAAAACGATCGTTTTTTTCATCTTCAGCACAGGGAACAAGATGTGAAGTGCGCCACCAAGTGTGTTTTCTTTTTCTTCAGAAAAAATATAGATTCTCTCACACATTTCTGAGGGTGTGACGCTAAACAAGTATTTTTTTTTTTGGCCTAAGGGTCCATTCAGAAATTGTCTTGGCCATTTTTACAGTAAATGTTCTTAATGTGAACCTGTCCAATGGGGATGTTCTAACAGATCGTAAATGGTGGCATCTTGAATTTAGTAAAATAGCAAAAAATGTGCTATTAGAGCAGGTATAAACTTGATTTTGGTAGCAAACCCTAAGTTTTTAATGTCAACCTCTCTGCTGGCATTTATGATTCTCACGAATTATAAATGGCGGCTACCTTGAAATGGCTGCCATTTTCACAGTAATAAAAACCATAACTGTGCCATAAGAGCAGGTCAAAAAGATTTAAACCCTATGTTTTCAATGTCATGCTGTCGAATGGTGATATACAAATGGAAAAAAATGGTAGACATTTTGAATTTCAAAATGGCCGACAAATTTCAACACAAACTTCTTATACATGCACAAATCAGCAATTACTGGACATATGGTCACAAACAACCACATCCCAGATTGGAAATACTACAAGTTACAGGAACTGATGTCGGCAGTAGATAACAAAGAATCTAAATGGTTAAAAAATAAAGACAATAATACAAACAGAGACGAGGAAGCACACCAACTGTCCCATGTGTAGGAACAACTTTTGTCGACCCACAACAAGACCCAGGGACCCTTGCTTACACCAGACCATGCTGGATTTGGACACAATTCCACCAGACGGCAAGCTGGAGGTAGATATGCAGATTTCTACACTTTAGTTTGAGAATGGTAACTGAGTGACCAAAACTGTCACACGTATGTTTTTTTTTAAGTTTAAATATCTAAGAACTTTAACGTAAATATCGATGAGATAAGTAGATGAACTTCTTCCAACAACTGTGCCAAATGTGTTAAACCTACTGCAGATGCAGACTATATACATATTTTTGTAATATTAAACAGTCCAACAATTAATATTCCCACGCAGATTAAATTAAATCGCAGTCAATTACTTCGAAAGGTAGAAGTCTCAGAATTAGGTGCACAGGGTATTTAATCGGCAAAGACAAGGCATGCGCAAGCTACCTTTTTGTTTACTATGGGTTATTTTTCATAAAATTAGAGTTGGATCTACTTCATTGGTATTTTTACCATTTGGCAATACAAAAATATACTTGTTAGGTTGGGGACAACGTATCAAGTTAATAGACAGAGTAAAAACCTTGGACACAGGTTGTTAGCTTCTTTCCTATCTTTGCTAATGGTTAGAGTTTAATATGATCAATATATCAATCATAAATAATGACAGCATTAAAGACACAGATTAGACGAACCAGGTAAAACAGTCCAACTTTGCTAAAAATTCGACAGATATAATGTTCAAGATTTACTGAAGGGCAAACGATTAAAATAACAAAGCAAAGGCAATTATTATGACATCAAAAGAAATTTAGCAATAAATATGTATTTATGATATATATAATCTTTTGGCAAAATCAAGTCATCTCTGGCACATAGGCACATCCATTTAGAAAATGCAGTTAAAAAAGTTGGTTATTGTTGAGAAAACAGATACCAAGGTCAACACTTTCAATTGTCGGAAGATGTTAATCAAAATTATCAGGATGCATCAAAATGACAGACACATTGATGCTACTGAATGTTATAGACTTCATTGAGACACAAAACTATATACTTGCCATACCTAATATCAATTCTGGTTGTTTCAAATGAAAAAAAAAAAAAGGAAAATTGCAAGGTGGTTACTTTTTACAAGTCTGTAAATTATATTTAAAATAAAACAATGTTGATGGGATCAATATTAATGGGTCAATATGAACATATTGTACTCCTCTAGCACCCAAAGCAGTCAAAGTGTTGGCTAAATGTGAGTTCCACAAATAATAGCGCAAGAACTATAATTTTTCTTTATGGTGTAAACGTCTGTTCAAGCACTTTAAATGAATTTGCTTTAAAAACTAGTAGTATAAAATGATTCTAATTTAAAGAGCATATGTAGTATGTTTGCCTACCAATTTAATCATTAATGATGAGAGAGTGGGTTGGTGTAATGGTTTCCATTGTGGGTCTTGATCTTGTTCATGTTTGACTACAACAGCTTGCACTACACCATGTAGATATCTACTACCACCAACATCTACCAGTACTTTTTTTATTATTGTTAATTCGCCATGCAAACTCTTCAACAATAATAAAACTGAATAAATACATAATAAAACAATTTCGAGTTTCAAAATGTGTAGATGGAAGAGAAGGAAAGTATGACACAAGTTGTGTTGTTCTAACAAGATGTGTTGATCTGCTGATTAAAAAACCCTTATGTCTTCAGTCTTCGTTAATTAAAATGTGACGAACGAACGATAAATTAAAAAAAAAATTCCAATTCATTCCCATAATTTACGCAACCACGGAATTTATCCAAGCACGCACGCGCGCAAATATTCGATTATATATGAATTCTAATACGCTGTCCATACTAAGTGATGTTACTTTTAAAATAATATAATTGTAAACCCAATTGAGTGAGTGAAATTAATGCAGTGTACGTAACTCATTATACTTTGCATGTGTTCCAATTAGTAAAAGTACGGTTTTGATTTTAAATAACGTGTGTTTAATTGAACCACATTTTCCCATGTGTACGCTATGTCTATATGGATTAATTTCTCATTTACTGGCCCTTTTTTTTAGTATAAGATACAAATCTTAATTCAATACTCATAAAAGTGCGTTTTCAATAATTACTTGTCTGGTATTTTAGCAACTGCAACTGCATTTCCAATTATTCAACATAAGGTCTGGTCCACTACCTCACTATTCCTGCTTTTTACAAGTTCTGTATTCTAGTCGTAATTATTATTACTGACATCCATTTTAATACGATTTCAGACACACCATTGCCTCATTTTAAGAGGCCCTATCTCCTTGTCTTGTCCCACGCACCATTCAAGGAGAGGCGATGCTGTCGCTTAGCAATGTATTGAAAGATATAACCTAAATATTGAGGTTTACCGTAGTATGTTATTGCGAAAAAGACTACAAATAATGTATTAATGCAATTTTATTTTGTAAACTGGAAGAGCGCGAGAAAACATGAGAAAAATTGGCATGTTCTCAGGATACCAAAACAGGAGCCTCCCGGCCAAAGAGAGATTGTTGGCATGTATAAGTTTTTGTTTGAAATTTTTCGCCCAATTTGGTATTCAAGATGGCCGTCATTACTGTAAGAATATCATCAATTAACAGGTTGACTTAAAATATAAGGTTTGCTATCAAAATATTGTCAGAACCTGCTCTAATAGTACAATTATGGTTATTATTACTGTGCAAAATGGCAGCCATTTTGAAATTTAATATCGTTGCCATGATTTTTGGAAATCTCACCATTGGGCAAGTTGACATTGAAAATACAGGGTTTGTTGCTAAAATAATTTGATAAGTGCTCTAATAGCACAGCTATTGTTATTTTTACTGTAAAAACGGCAGCCATTTTGAAATTCAAGATGGCCGCAATTTATGATCAGTGTGAATACCACCATTGGACAGGTTGACATAGAAAATATAGTGGTTACTGCCAAAATTATGTTGGTATCTTCTTTAATGGCAGAGTCATTGTTATTTTTTATGTGAAAATGGCGGCCATTTTAAAATTCTAAGATGGGGGCCAGGACAATCTTGAAAAATGAACCCTTGAATACCCAATATATCCAGAAAATGCAATATAATTGCTTTGGGCAATCCTATCTCACGAAATGACACAAGGGTCCTCAATAAGCGAAGAAATTATGTAACCCAGGTGATTGCCTTAACAATAAAACTAGCAATATGTATGCATGCATGCATACATACATACACACACATATACATATACATATATATATATATATGTAGGTATAAATAAATAAATAAATAAATAAATAAACAAATGAATGAATGAATAAATGAAGGAACGAACGAACAAACAAACAAACAACCAAATAAATAAATAAATATATATAATATGTATATGTATATGTAAATATGTATATGTAAATATATATATATATATATTATTATACATGTTATATATATATACATGTTTATATACTGTTAACGCTTTATATTTTATTGTTTCGAAAACCCATGGACATGTCTTAGTTTCTACATATATATACTGTATATTTTTACACCACATATATATACATACACCACATATACATTACTATTATATCTGTCTCTTATACACATCTAGATGTGTATAAGAGACAGTATATATACTATATATACTATATATATATATATATACTATATATATATATATATATATATATATTTATATTTATGATTATGGATTTAATTTGTTAGGACTGTCAGAGAAGCTTCAACGTATGCCTGGATATTTAACCAACTATGGAAAGGGATTAACTGGAGAAGAAAAAAAGTTAGCAAAAGAATTCTTGTTGCAGAATGCAGACATATTTGCGGAATTAGACGAAAACATGGGATACACTGACAAGGTAAACCAAAAATTTCGTATGGCAGATGAAACTCCAATTAAGCAACCATATCGTTGGATACCACCTTCTCATTGGGAAGAAGTACCAGAGCATATTAAGAATTTGCTCTAAAAGAACATTATTCGTGAAAGTACAAGCCCTTTTGCGTCACCAATTGTTCTTGTAAGAAAACCTGATAGATCCTTGAGGTTGTGTGTGGATTATCGAAAATTGAACCAGAAAACCATTAAGGACTCCTATCCGATTCCACGCATTGATGAGTCACTAGATGCCCTGCGTGGAGCTAAATGGTTTACTACGATTGATTTGCTCTCAGGTTATCATCAAGTTGCCATGGATGAAGACGATCGGCAAAAGACCAGCTTCACAACCCCTTTGGTCTATTTGAATACAATCGTATGCCTTTCGGACTCTACAATGCTCCAAGGACCTTTCAGCGATTGATGCAAGCCTGTTTTCGTGACCAGTTCTTCAAATCTGTATTGTGCTATCTTGATGACATACTGGTTTATTCTACCTCTTTTGAAAACCACATAAAACATCTTGGTGTTGTATTCAACAATTTGCGAGAGTTTGGTTTGAAGGTCACATTATAACCAGAGATGGAGTAAAAGCAGATCAAGCTAAATTGTCAGCTGTTAAAGATTGGCCTGTTCCTTCCAACGAGGTACGTTGATTTTTAGGCTTTTGTTCCTTTTATCGACGTTTTGTAGGTGGGTTTTCTCAGACGGCTGGTCCACTTCATTAACTAGTTGCTGAATGTCTACAAGATATAAAGCAGAAAAAGACAACAAATTTCTATTGGGAAGATAAACATCAAACCGCTTCTGATGTTTTAAAAACTAAGTTGTGTGCTGATCCGGTTCTAGCCTATGCTGATTTCTGCAAGCCTTTCGAAGTAGAAATTGATTCATCATTTCAAGGCCTGTGTGCAGTATTATCCCAGAAACAAGACGGCAAAAGAAGAGTCATTGCGTATGCAAGCCGTACTCTAAGAGGTTTTGAACGAAATATGAAGAAATATTATAGTATGAAGCTTGAACTGCTAGGGATGAAATGGGCCATATCAGAAAAATTCCGTGATTACTTGCTGGGCACTAAGTTTGTTGTTTATACTGACAATAACGCACTTGCACATCTTAATTCAGCTAAATTAGATGCAATTTGTCAGCGCTGGGTTGGGGAACTAGCATCATTTAATTTCGAGGCTCTCTACAAGGCAGGCAGAAACAACCAAGCTGCAGATGCATGGGCGTCGATTGGTGGGGGACAGGGGGACATCATATCGATTGTCCTCCCCACTTTTCACCAATCTTCTATAATTAAAACCCCACTTTTACAAGCGAATGGAAATAATAACAATTACGCATGACTCATGAATTTTGTTTGTTTACTTTTCTAAGTGCGGTACGTATTTTCCGGACCAAAACCAAGTAAAAACGCAATTGTTTAAACATTTTGTAACCATCTCAGAAACCAACTAGATCGATTTTATGGGTGCCAAACATTGTTGAAATTGGAAGCATGTATCCTTATTAGGCCAATATTTTTACAAACTCAAAAGTGCACAATTTCTAATATAAACGATTTATTCTTTTTTTAAATATTATTATGACCCGTACGTATATACTAGTGTTTAATATTATCTACATACATAGGATTACTGTTTTTTCTAATTTCACGGATATGATGTCTACCTATTTCGAATAAGTGATAAGCCTACCAAAAGTTTACAAACTGCAGTATTACTTTGACGCAGTCCCGCAATGACGCCATAATAGTCAGTGGCAGATTCAAGTGGGGCCGAGCCGGCCCTAATTTTTTCAAAAATTATTTTTTGAAAATGGAAAAAAAAAAAAAAAGGAAAATTAGAATTAGAATTTAGGTTTGAGAGTGCCATTTCCGGCAATCTAGAGGTGTCATAATCATAAATTTTCTTTCCTCAGCCCCAACCATGGTGGGGCTGAGGTGATCTACTTTTCCAACGTGCAAGTCCCTCCCTGTCCCCCTCTCTAATTTGCTTTCCTGGAGCCGCCACTGATAATGATAGATTAAGTAAAATGCTAACTAATGTTTTGTGTGCTCCCTATCTCCCTAGTCCTGTTTGATCGTAAATTAGACGGTATTTATTTCTATTCACAATAATTTATCGTAATATTACTTACACAAAAGTGAAATTCAAAAGGAGGAGAAAAGCAAAAACCTCTTTATTGGCTTTAAATGTACTGTACATGCAAAAAGACCGGCCTACCATCACTATTTTTTTTTTCGAAATTTAAAAGTGGACAAAAATTAAAATTATATTCAAATTCAGTCTGAGAGTGCCATTTCCGACCAACTGGAGATGCCATAATCATAAATTTTCTTACCTAGGTGGTAGTCCAGCTACACACTCCATCTGTAAAAGTCCCTCTCTGGGCCCAGCTCTATTTCAAATTACTGGATCCACCACTGCATATTTTTAAAATTTCGTATGGAAATAAAATGTTAATTGCATTGATTAAAATCAATTAAAAGGCTATTTGCGCCAGAGCTTCCGGGGCTTCGCCCCCTGGTTCCCAACCATTGCTTAGGCCTACGGCCCAAGGCTTTATTTTACATCTCGTCCCCCCACTTTCAGCCACGGATCGACGCCCTTGTGCAGATGCATCGTCCAGGCGACCTCAGGTAAGCGATGAAACTCCTTTCTTCACTTTCGATGACTTTAAATTAACAGCCGGAATGACCAGTATTCCTCCTAGCATTTCTAACCACAGTTGTAGTAATTTCACTCCAAGAAGCCCATGTTCTAGTAATGAAGGCATTACCTGTATTGCCAGGGTATGATAACCAACAACTTATCGAATTTCAACAGAAAGATACTTCTATTGCAAGACTTTGGCATTATATCAATTTAGACCGTAAACCAACTCATGATGACAGAAGTCTAGAAACTGAAGAAGTTAGATTACTTTTACGACAGCTAGATCACATAAATGTGAAGAATGGTTTACTTTTTCGAGTGAGTTCTGGTAACAATCAATGGCAACACATTTTACCAGAGGTTTTTAGAGAAGATGTCATGAAAGCCTGTCACGATCAAACTGGTCACCAAATCAGACGCTTAGTTTAATACGTAAGCGTTGTTTTTGGCCTAAGATGTCTCAGCATTTAATATCATGGTGTGAGCAGTGTGATTGTTGCACCAAAGCTAAACATGGTCCTAAGGTCAGAGAACCACTAAGAAATATTATCGCTACCAGCCAAATGAAGTGTTGGCTGTTGATTTCACCCTTCTGGAAAAGGACACTACAGGAAAAGAAAATGTATTAGTCGTCACAGATGTATTCTCAAAGTATACCATTGCTGTGGCAACCAAAAACAAAATTGCAGAAACAACAGCAAAGACATTAGTGAGAGAATGGTTTACCAAGTTTGGCATTCCGCAAAGACTTCATTCAGATCAAGGAATAAATTTTGAATCTTCTCTTATTCGTTCGCTTTGTACCATATATGGAGTTACTAAGACCAGAAGCACACCGTAACATCCTGAGGGTAACGGACAAGCAGAACGATTCAATCGAACTTTGCATGACCTACTGAAATCGTTACCAAGCAAGCACAAACGATGGTGGTCTGAGCATTTAGCTGAGATGATCAATGCGTATAATGTAGCAGAACATTCGTCTACTGGGTTCTCGCCATTTTATCTAATGTTTGGAAGTGAACCAAGACTCCCGATAGATTTCCTGCTAAATATCGTTTCAAAGCAGGATGAGCTTGAACCGGAAGTGACAAGCGCTTGATTAGAATCTAGCCTGGATGCTATGAAGTAGGTGTATTATGAGGAAGCAGGGGAGCGCTTCAACCGAGAAGCAGAAAACAGACAGAAGATTTATAATCAAAAAGTAAAAGAGCAACCATTAGCAGTTGGAAAAAGGTTTTTCTTAAAAATCCAATCCTTTAGGCAGACACAAAATTGCGGATGAGTGGGATTCTGCTGTTTATGAGATTGTCTCGCTACCTGGCGATAACATTTCTTACACAATAAGACTGGCAGATGGCACGGAAGAATCAAAAACAGTTCATCGTCGTGAAATCAAACTATGTCCCTTGGTCTATCAACAACCAACGTATGAAGAACAGTCCTGCTCACATTCGCAATCAGATTCCAATGATGAAAGCTTAGATGAGGCACCAAGACGTAGCACCAGATTACAGAGAAAGCTGCTTAACCAAAGATGTCAATCTATGCAATACTCTAGCGACACAAGACTTCAACGTTTAACCACCATTGATGATCTATTATTAAGTGTACTAAATCGACTGTAAATTATTTAAACATATACATTATAATGTAATATATTTATATAATGAAGCTAAGATTTTTTCCAAATTTGAAAAAAAACTTAATTTAAGCAGAGGAGTGTGGAAGGGGGGGGGGGATGCTACAGGGAATAGCCCGCCCTCAGTGTTTATAATCCACCTGTTGTTTTTAAGCGTCGTTTTTAAATCCTCTGTCTGTTATTGTTTATCGTGTGAGCCACCGAGAGCTGTACATTGATAGAAGCATTCTCATAATTATGTTTACATTCTTCGCTATTACTGCTATGTGATTGAAGGACGTCGCTGTCCTCTTTATTAGTGCTATGTTAACTGCAATAAAAGTCAAATTCACCATCGGACCAAACTACAACTGAGAGACGTGTTTATTTCTGTTTGTTCGCCATTCCTTCCAATTATATATACACACACATATATACAGACATATATACACACACACACACACATATATATATATATATATATATATATATACATATACATATACACACATACACACACACATACATGTGAAGGAGCTATAACCGATGACATTGAAAACATACCTTACAAGTGGTGACATAGTTAATCTTCGTTTTTTTATGTTAAAAATGTGTGTAATGCTATATCTGTGAGTAAGCAAGGGATGTTTAGCAACAGCCCTAACATTGAGTAGGCCATTGCATAACTGAGTACGAGTATGTCACAGGATACCGCTGCTTATTTTTACAACACACAACGTGTGTCTATGAACTTGAAAAAATTCGTAACTAACGGTGGCTTTTGAGGAAAAGCTCAGATATGTCACCAGGTGGTATATAGAGGGAGCTCTCACTGTTTAAAGCTATTTTGACAACTGGCAACGTCATCGCTTGCGAGTATGTCATCTCTAAACAGGTGTGTCTTCACATGTGTGTCATCGGTTGGTATGGGTTCACAGAAGCACACACACACACACACACACACACACACACNCTTATACACATCTAGATGTGTATAAGAGACAGTATATATATATATATATATATATAGAAACGGTTCAGCAGGTGAGGTATCCGTTTGACTAATAAGACTATTAGTAGGTTACTGACACAATTATTGAAAAATAGTAGAAATATTTAATTTACCTTTGTGTGCCAGTGTATTCTACAATCGATACTGACTATTAATTATATTGATACACTGATGCTAAAACCGAAAAAATATATATTATTCTAAGTTATCAAACCTATATGTGAAAAGTTTTCTAATAATTTTTTTACTGCATGGAAAGTTAATATACTTTTTTTATATTATATTTAATTAAACAATATTGATTTGCTCAGCATAATAAATAATAGTGTAGTTTTATATAGCGCACATATCCATCTAATGTAAGATGCTCAGGGCGCTTGATGGACTAGGAACTGGATCAATTACTTTCTTCACCCCTAAGGGTCTCTTCGTGTCTGTGCTAGCCGGTTATCCGGTACTAGCAACTCTCGTTGTCCACCACAGGGGCTGTCTGTTCCAGTACACCGGGGTATTCACTTACTCGTCTCGAAGAATATACTAGGTTCTTGATAGTGCACACGAACCATTGTATACACTGGGCCTACGGTTTAGTCCTTATCCGAAAATACTTGTTCTACCACCAGAACCATAGGCGAGCGTGCCGTCCAAACCAGTGCCGATATTATGGCTATAGCTTGCGAAGCCCTTGCTAACCGCTCGGCAATTCGACTCAAAAGAAGATAAAGTAAACCAAACAGATCTTGTATAGCTTTTTTTTAATGTATAAATAATCGTTTGCAATGATATTCGGTTTGTTTTTCTATTTCAATTTTTGTCATTTTTTTTAAACTAGATATTGAAAGTCTTAAAATTAAATACCTACATGCTAAAAGAAAATCAGATTTAAATGTCGGAAAGTGATAAATCCGCCAAGCGTCTGTCATTATTTTAGGATATAATATAAGTTTCAATTTCCCACTGTGCATTTCATTGTATCTATTGCGTCAGTCTACCCAACTACATGAAATGATAAAATTCACTAACCAACCAATTTGAATTCAATAATCAATGAATTAATTATTTAGTCATTTTATTTAAAATTTTAACAACTCTGCCAAGGATATATTTTACTTAACAGCGAGTTATCAAATCGGCTCAGGGAGGGACCTGGCCACCACGGTTTGCGAATGAAACTCTTCTTAATGTAATAAAGCTTGTTGATATTTTAGAATAACACAGTTTTGGAAACAAAAAAATAAGAAATAGTAAAACCAAATATATGCAGTTATGTATATTGCTGTACATTTTATATCATGAAATGTACCCTAGATTGCAGATTGCCAAATTCAATTCTGTAGCAATGTATTTGTTGCTAAATGAAACAACTTCAGAGTTTTATAACTTCGCTAATCGAAGTAAATCTTCTTTGAACACAAAAGTAATTTATTAAAATTTTGATTCATCATCTTTATCGGGAGTTGACATAAACGTCCTCATTCTGCAGATTTAATTGCCTTCTACTTCATCAGCTAGCCCTATAAAGCAAAATAACATAATAAAAAAATACGTCTCATGATAGTTTATTTTAATGTAATTATGATTTTTTATGATCTAGAATAAATGTGCTTACTTCATTTGTTGAATTACAGTTACTTGGCAGAATGAAATATTCTGAAACATCAGTTAACACCTCGAAGTTGTAGACATCATAAACAAACAGTAAGTCAACTGAAATCAACATTACACTTTTTAGCAATAAATTTGGAAAATCTTATCATTTATATAATAATAATAATAATAATAATAATAATAATAATAATAATAATAATAATAATAATAATAAAAATAATAATAATAATAGTGGAATTGCGGTCGTCACCTATAGTTCGTAATTCCTTCCTTGTAACTTCGTTAATCTTTCACGAAAGTTTCATTCAAAGTAACAGTTGATTAGTTTGTTTTAAATATCTTGTCTAGGACGACGAAAAAATGTTAAAATGTTGGTGACTAGAGTGTGGCTGATATATATATATATATTGTAACGGAATTTGGTATTATATATTGAGTCACCAAAGTTATGGAGAATGGACCTAATCCAGATAGGCCTATGAAATGGATCAGCCCAAACTTTGTTTAACTAATTAGATTGGTCCTCCAATGCCCTGTTGTTTTGGGCAAGATAAGCAAATTAACTACTTAAGTTGAGTACAGTTGCGGAGAGGGCAAGATTGATGCTTGAACAATGAGACAGTTTCATTGACTTTCAGTAGTTGAGCAGGCTGATCCGTGTCATTTTTACCTCCTCCAGAGCAAGGGTAGTCCCAATAAAGAAGGTTTCTTTACCTAGACTTGAGCTTATTGGGACTCTTCTCACTGCGATATTAATGACATTTTTTTGCAGAGCATTGAAACTCCTGAGTGTGGTTTACAGATGTTGGACAAATTCAGCTGTCACACTTCGTTGGATCAAGGGTCAACCCTCTAGGCGGAAGACCTTCTTAGCTATCAGGGTGTCTGAAATTCAGCAATTGACAAGTACATTGTTTTGGTCACACTGTCCAGGGAAGGGAAATCCAGCAGATTTGCTAACACGATGGTGTTTGGCTGTTGAGCTGGTTTCTTTTGCAGAGTGGTTAGCTGGGCCATGTTGGTTGCTAAGCAATTAATTGATATTCTAGTAAATGCGATAATTCCTACAAAGGGGATGGAACAGTTTTTAGGACCCGAATTGAAATCAACAATGCCTGTAGCCACTGAGTGGTTCTCTCCTTGTAAGGTTTTGGTAGTAGAGAGATGGAGTAAATTTGGCTAATAACCTGTTGGCTCTTGCGGTTCATAAATAATTTGAAATATAGTAATGGAAGACGTTCAGGTGTTTTGTCACAGGAGGAATTAACACAGGCGAAAACCACCTTGATCAATCACATCGGAAGTTGTTTTAGGGCTTAGAGTTTAAAGTGTTAAAGAGTCATTCAGTCCCAAAATCATCGTCTTTCCACAAGTTAAATCCATTCATTGGAAACGATGGGCTTTTAAGAGTAGGTGGTCGTTTACATTATTCCAAACTCTCGTTTGGCGAGAAACATCCAATTATAATGTCCAAAGATCATTTAGCTACATTACTGGTTAGATGATATTGTCATATGTGCAGAGAGACGTGTACAGGTTGAAGAGAGTTTGGAAAATTATAGATATGCCTTGGATAAAAAGGGGAATGGAGGTAAGTAGGAGAAAGACTGAGTATATGTGATTAAATGAAGGAGATCAGAGAGAAATTGTGACCCTGCAAGGAAACCAGATTGAAAAAGTGGAGGAGTTTAAGTACTTGGGATCAACTGTTCAGACCAATGGCGGGTGTTACAAGGAGGTCAAGAAGCGAGTGCAGGCAGGCTGGAATGGGTGGAGGAGAGTAACTGGTGTAATCTGTTATTGAAGGGTGTCGGCGAAAATGAAGGGGAAAATCTATAAAACAGTGGTAAGACCAGCTATGGCGTATGGGTTGGAGACAGTGGCCCTAACCAAAAGACAGGAGGAGGAGGAGATAGAGGTTACAGAATTGAAGATGTTACGCTTCTCCCTTGGTGTAACAAGGAAGGATAAGCTCAGAAATGTATTCATTAGAGGATCTGCTCATGTAAGGCGATTTGGTGACAAGTTGAGAGAGGCAAGGCTGAAATAGTATGGCCATGTATGCAGAAGAGACATGGAGTACATTGGGAGGAGGATGTTGGAAATGAAGCTACCAGGTAGGAGAAAAAGAGGAAGACCTAAGAGGAGGTATATGGACGTGATAAGGGAGGACATGAAGGAACTAGGTGTAAATGAGGAGGATGTGATGAACAGGACGAAGTGGAGACGACTTGTTTCCCGTGGCGACCCCTGAAGGGAGAAGCCGAAAGAAGAAAAAGACTGGTTAGATCTTAACATGTTATGTTGAAACATAAGGGTGTAGAGACACTATTACTTCGATTCGGAATGAGTTTTGGATTGTTGGTCTCAGACGCATATTTAAGGCAGTAAAGAAATCTTGTATGCCATGTCAAAGGGTTGATGCGCAGGCTTGCAACCAAATTACGGCACCGCTGCCAGTTATGCGAGTTCAACGGGCTCCCCCATTTACAGTCAAAGGTTTAGACTATGCAGGTCCTCTATTTTGTGTGGACTTCCCATGGGTGAAGTTTTACATCCTCTATACATGTGCTGTAGTAAGAGCTATCCACTTGGAGCAACAGAATGTATGTCACAGGAGCATTAGACGGTTTGTGGCCAGACGTGGGTCACCCACCATACTGTACTCAGATAATGCAAAAAACATTTAATGGCACAGAGAAACAGTTGATTCAGTACTTGGGTACTAAAGCTCCAAAGTGGAGATGCTCCTCGTTCACTTTGGTGGGGAGGATGGTTGGGAGCGGCTTGTACGGTCAGTCAAATGTGCTTTGAAAAAGTCATTGGGATCAGATTGTCTCACAAGAAAAGAATTTGAAACTTGCCTACATGAGGTCGAGGCGTGCGTAAGTTCTAGACTATTGACATTTGTAGAGGATGAATTGGATAGTTACCCCATCCCATTTCTTAATTGGTTGGCCGCAGGTTTTTCTACTAGGGTCTCAGAGACTGAAGTGGCCACAACCCAAAAAAGATCTATGTGAAAGGGAAATGATACGTCAGAGTCGATTAGAAGCATTCTGGGACAAATGGAGAAAGGATTATTTTAGGAACCTTCCCCTATGGTTAACAAATTTAAATCCAAAGGTAGTGTAATTGTAGGATCTTTAGTCTTATAAAAGAGTTTATAGGTAAAGATGGCATTCCCAGAGCCTTTCAAATTAAGACAGCCAAAGGATTGTCACACGTTCAACTCAAATGTTACATGACTTAGAACTGGTTAACACTGTTCAGTGCAACCCCACTCCAGAGATTAGTAGTAATAAAGAAGGGGTTGTGACTCGCAGTGGTAGATTCAGTAAACCTAGTAAAGTGTTTGACTTGTAAAATTTAAAACGAATGATAATACAGTATTGTGTTCCTATAATTTAAACCATTGATACTGTAGGTTGGGTACACAATTCAAATTGTTTTTTGTTAAACTTCATTTATCATTCATTTTGCTTAGAAACTAATAATCTGGTTTGATTCTTTTTAACAAAAACAAAATGTTTACAGTAGATCATACAGTAATTGTTCCTATGAATATAGTAGAGATTAAACGTTGATTAAATGTGGCTTGATCGGTTTGGTATATACATGGATCGCAGAGTTTCTTTGCTTTAGTGTATAGGTTTGTCAAGCCAGCAGAAAGTATACAGCCTAAGATACTTAACCTAAGAAATGGTTACATGGTCATCAAGTTGTGTATGCGGATTTGCATTTAGTAAACATATCTGAAGTTGATAAGTTAATGGTTACAATATTTTTTATATACATATCTAGGAATATGCATTAGTTACCTGTTGCTC
This sequence comes from Anneissia japonica, assembly GCF_011630105.1. Lineage (NCBI taxonomy): Eukaryota > Metazoa > Echinodermata > Crinoidea > Comatulida > Comatulidae > Anneissia > Anneissia japonica. The sequence continues at coordinate 106,983 of NW_022743765.1, read as the reverse complement.
TCCCAAAATATTCTTAAAAGTTGAGTTATTTCAATAGGACATATGATTGTACGAGTTGATATATTGAATTGGTTTGCAGTTCAACGTTTATGTAATTCAACGATATATGTATTTGATGACTTGAACCAAGATTAGTAGACTTGGTATTGGATACTCCACTAGGTGGGAGAATGTTCACGATTCTTGTGATGCTGCGCTTATAGTTGGGATTGCGAGTTAATAACTCCGATCGGTGGTTCGTTGCTATGTAGTTTTATTTTTGGTATAGCACTTGAAATAAAGGTTATTGTTGTATAATACAACCGTTTTACTGTTTCATTTAGATAGTCTTTGTGGAAAGTCCGAAAAGGGTGATAGGGAGTAACCAGGTTACAGTCTTGTTGATCGCTGACTAAGGACTTTTAACTGTTACAGTTAAGAGTCCTTGCGTTGACGTTGTTTGTACTTAATTTGTTTAAACGTGAGTAATGTCCTTTGGTTTTTTGATATCAGCTTCGATGGTTTTTCTATCATATCATTTTATTACGGAGGTGTCCGGATAGCTCTTCTGTGCGAATCCGAATATCTAAATCAGAAGATCAAATTCGTCTCATGCGCAATGATTGCTTGTACGGAAAGTTTTTGGTATAGTGCGGGGAGTTTAGCTGCTAGGAAGAAGAACATATGTTTATCCATGGGTGTTAAAGAAGAGACCTGTTTTAAGTGCACAATTTTCCTTTGTCACGTTTATTTCCAAAAAGTCTACGATGCTTGTGGACTTGTTAAAAGTGAATTATGTACCCATCAAATGAATTTCGAGATAATTTTCTAGAAAACAAAATAATTATTGGTCAGAATCACCAAAAAAGTTCATGTAGGTGAGATTTAGATTGGATTTTGTGACAATTTTGCTTGTAATACACGCATTAACACCTTCTACATTAGGAGTACTAGTAATTAATGACGAAACATCAAGTGTAGTCAGAACAGTATTATCAAGTAATATATATATATATATATACTGTCTCTTATACACATCTATTTTATTTTATGATACATTTGTTTTTATTTTAAAAAAAGAGAGGATAACGAAGCTGGTAATGGCACATTGACCTACAAAGTTCAAATTCATTTCTAGATTGTCCGTGAAAATCATTAACCAGTAGAGCAGGAGCTGGGTGAAATATTTAATGTCAACAGAATAACGAAGAATTAAACTGTTATCAACTGACAATCAACTTAATGAAGAAATTTCAATTTAAATACAAAATGTGAATAAAGGAGAAAATATACAACTCACATCGCATTCTAAACATTGCATTATAAGAAACGTTTAAGTTAAGCGTGGTTTACATAAATTGCTAAAATTTTGCTGTAAGGCAGCAAAAACCTGTAGCGAATTTATGGAAAATAGGCTTACCGTTTTTTGTATCAGTCCATGTGCCAACGACTAATTCTCTGGATGGTATACACCCGTCCACGTTATAGTCGATTGGCCCCTTTCCATTCTCTAAATCAGATGGTTTTTCATATTCATACTGCCACCTATTTACTAGCACATCACCAGGGTTATTAAATTGGCCGAGATATTTAGCATTATCTATTGAAAAAAATTGTTACAACTCTGATGCATGATAAATAATGAATTCAAAACTTAAATGCCTTATCGGGTGGTTTATAATTAATAAGTTTACTAGATTTTTAACAGCCGTTTATTTCTTATATATTCTGAACATCGAAGACAGTGTAAATTATCAGATAAATTGAGTCTCATTTCCTTAATAAACAAGGCTCTTTTCGTGTTTCATAGCTTTAACATTTCCCGATGATGGCGCTGAACAAATGCAAAGTGTCGCTGATTGAGTCTTACCTTTAATACACCTGCTTGGCTTCGATTCTTCCGTAATATCTATCTTGAGACACTCTTCATCAGGAAAAATAGCCCACATGATGTTCTAGAAAATGTAGTCAACATTATAATATAAAATGTTTTTTTAGAAACAATATTATCTTCGAAATAGAAAAAGCTAAAAAGTTGTTTTATGCCAATAGGATCAAATGTCTTAAGCAAACAGAACCAGGAAGGTGGCATAGGGAAATATGTAATTTTACAAACATGGGTAAAATCCAACTTATCTATTTCAATTCCAGGCATTGATCTCAATAGCCATGGTTTGATTACCAATGAGATAAACAAACATCCATCCAGTTTCTCACTAACACAAGATCCAATAACGCTTGATCAACTACCTGCATATTTACCATGTTTAATGCCACCTCCCTGGTTCTAACCTTGGGAAAATTTTGAAGATCTGAAGAGGGTGTCACATTCCAAGGCAGGGAGACTCGACAAAATTCCGAACAAGGTTCTAAAGGAATGCGCATATGAATTCAGTGCTCCTATCACAGAAATAATTAGTGCATCTCTAAACCAGGGTGTTGTCCCAAGCCAGTGGAAGGCTGCAAATGTTGTCGCTCTACCAAAACAGACACCCCCTTTAATAGACAAACTTCGACCAATTTCACTCACATCCTCCACTGCAGAAATTGCTGAGAAGAGAGTCTCTAAATTTGTAATTGATTGTATGCAAACTTACCTCGATATCAGGCAATATGACAATCTTCTACACACTGCCTTGTAGATTTTTACCATCACTTGGCATACAATTCTGAGAAGTCCGCCAATATCATTACATTGGTATTGACGGATTTCTCATAGGCGTTTGACGTCCTGGACCATACCTTTGTATTTTCAAATTTACTTGCCATAGGTGTTCAACCTACTATTTTAAAATGGGTTATTAGTTTTATCTCAAAAAGTCAGCAAACGAGTAAAATATAACAAATCTTACTCGGACTGGATTCTTCGACATGGCGGTGTCCCACAAGGGACGATTTTGGCACCAATTATATTCCTATGTGCGATCAATGGGGCGATGGCAGACAGTGAGGGATCAAATGTTCATGTCTGGAAGTATGTGGATGACCTGATTCTTGGTGAAAGTAGGTATTTACATGAGCCTAGTAACATCAAAAATGCTGTGGACTCTCTAATTAAGTGGCCAGCAGAAAACAAGCTGAAGCTCAACCCTACCAAGTGTCAGGTCATGCAAATTTATTTTGACCGAAAGGCACTTCCAGAGATGAACATTTGCATATCTAATTACATCCTCCCCACTATCGATTGAGTAAAACTCCTAGGTGTCATTCTTGACATGGATTTGAAATGGGAAATTAACACCAATTCTATTTATAGTAAGGCCAATAGAAAACAATTCATGATTAGGAAACTGAAGCTGGTTTAGATCACTATGAGTTGACTTGTATCTATAAATCTTATATCCGCCCATTGTCGGAGTATGGCGCGCCTTTGTGGAACTCTGGCCTCAGAGCACAGTGAGCTCACTTAGAGGAAGTTCATGCTTTCCAATCACAAGCTCCGAAACATCTATTGCTCTATTAAGAAAGCCTAAAAAATATGATAAATTTAGATGTAAAACCAACCGATATAAACACAGTCCTCTACCATACCTTATACAGTTTCTCGAATAGGTATAGTTCCGCTGCATTACTCCAATGTAACAATATTTTTAAATCCGTATATATATATATTTTTTTAATGACCTATTTTGTATACAAATTATAGTAATTAGCAATAAACATTTTAATATTTAAAGACAATATCTATGATTAATAATAGTAATAATAAAAATAATAGCAAAAATATTAATAATATCATAATGATAACAATAATTCTGCAATGACCTATGTTTGATGTTTCATAATCTTGTTTAATTTGGTTGTTTGTGTGTGATGTTTGATTCTGTGGTGTAAATTTGTATTTGTCCTGTAATTTTAAGACTATTTTTCATACTTTGACGATTATTTGTACATTTTATCGCAATTGAGCTTTGTGCTGTGATGATATTTTGATTTTAATTTTTTGAAATTAAGATACCTTGATATATATACTGACTTGATTCAGAAGAACGCATTATAAGGCAAAATTATAGTGTCTAAAATATTGAGCAAGATGAACCATTCGAGATGTGTTGGGTTAAACATCCAGTAAAGGTTCTAGGAATTTACATAGGGTACGACATTAAGTCTTGTACAGGTAAGAATTGGGACGGTAAGTTGATAGAACTTCAACAAATATTAAAATCATGGAGTGCGAGAAACCTTTCTTTTCATGGAAAAGTTACCGTGTTAAAATCTCTTGCTTTGTCAAAATTAATATATGCAGCAAACATTATAGATGTACCAAAATATGTAATATATAGAGTAGATAGCTTAATATATGCGTTTATTTGGAATAGCAAAAGAGAGAAAATAAAACGGAAAACGTTAATTGGTGATGAAAAGAAGGGTGGCATTAAAATGCCAGATTTTGGTTTACACGTGAATGCATTAAATGTACTATGGGCAAAACGCATTTTATATAATGCTGATGCCAAGTGGAAATGTATTCCAAATTTTTTTATTCAAAAAATAGGTCTTGAAAAGGTTATTTTTAATATGACGTTTCTAAACAATATTATTGCTGAGTATGATATGCCAATATTTTATAAAAAATTATTGCAAGCTTGTACTAAATATAACAAAATAAATCAAAGGGGTATTCAAACATATGAGGAAATTATGATTACACAGTTGTGGGGTAATCACTTAATCCAACTAAATAACAAGTCATTGTTATACAAACACTGGATTAACTGTGATATAGTGTTCATTAAGGATCTTGTAAATAAGAATACATTTATACGTTCCGAGGAATTATTATTAAAATTACGACGCAAATTAAATTGGCTAAATTAATATGTTTGCATAATTAAAGCAATACCAGATCAATGGAAATATATAATTAAAAACAGACATTTTTAACTCTGAATGTAACATAAATAACGATAAAAATTTCGAACATATTAAAACTAAAAATGTATATGCATGTTTAGTAGACAACGTTTTTGTAACACCAACAATACAAAAAAAAATGGGAAGATTGTTTTATTGATGAAAATATTGATTGGAAATCATGTTGGTTATATAAAATATGTAAAATGAAGGACAAAAAATTAGCCCAGTTCAATTACAAGCTCTTACACAGGCCGGGATTTTGCCTACTAACAAAAGATTACATATATGGAAACTAAAAGATATTGACAAATGTTATAAATGTAAAGAAAATGTTGAAGATGAAAACCATATGCTTTTCAATTGTACATTTATCAAACCTTTTTGGATGAAAATTAAATATATATTAAGAGGTATTGGGCAAGAAGATATATCTTTTAAGCAACTGGTTCTTGGAACAGAAAATGTAATTGTAGATTATATTTACACTGCAGCTTTTACTATTTACAAAGAAAAAATTCTGTGTGAATTAAAAAAATCAAGATTTACTGATCTATGGAGTGCCTTTAAACAAAAAATCATGTTCAGAATTAAAGTTGACTTATATATCGACAAAGTAAAGGGTAAAAGGAAATGGAAAAGAATACATAATTTCCTGATTGATAGTTAAGAATTTTTTTAAACATATCTACATTGAAAAGGAAAAAAAAGCCATAAATAGAAGTAAATACTACAATATTGTAGTTGTATTACGAATTGTAAATTATAACAAAATTTGGAAAGTACATACAGGTGACACTTTTGAAAGGCCTAAGTCAAAGATGATTTGGATATTGTACAAAAATATATATAAAAAAAAGATGTGGAAAAAAAAAACGATGCATAATGGATTTTAATTTTAAAATAAAATAAAGAAAAAATTAAATACAATATATATTTTATGTATGTATGTGTATTTATGTGTATATATATATATATAAGTATATATATACTTAACAAAAGAAGATGTCATACTGACTGTGAATTATCAAAAATATATTTCACAAATCGAATATATTTTGGAACTAATTATTATACAATTTAATGAATTTCCACCTCTATTTTTTCCCTTTTCTTTTTGTTTCAAACTTTAGGGGAAAAAATATTTTGTCAGAAAGAAGGCTTTAATTTTGACAAAAGTATTATACATGTATTATTAGTTTATTTGAAATATAATATAGATTAAAGATGGAAAAATGAATGAAAACAATAAAAAAAAGAGTGACAATAAAGGTGGGTGACTCCCACGAAAGACAAAAAAAAAAAAAAAAAATTGAGCAAAACGCATTTCTTGTTAGCCTTTATTTATGGTAATGCATTTTGTTCGATTTCTGTGTGTAAAACTACACAACAAGAAATTTTACTTAAGTGTTTTGTGGTGTTTTTCTTTTCTACGAAAATGTCAAAATAGACATAATGCACTTTTTTAAATTGATACGAATGCCAATGAAGCATAAACAATCTGATTTTAAGCATTATACCCAATTTTGCCAGTAAAATGCATCACTTTAGATCCAATGAAAAATAAGAAATAAAAGTGATTTTTAGAGAAATTAGAGTCCCAATAACGTAAAAAAAAAACAAATTAAAGAATATTTTAATGTTTTTTTTATATATAATTATATAAAACATTATTGCATTAACATTCATAAAAGGTTTACAAATTGTGTCTTACCTGATTTAAATATGTAATTTCTTTAAAATATTAAAGTATGGTACACTTTAAAATGTAAAATTTAATAATATCAGTAACCTCTACATAGCTTGTTTTCTGAGATGGATAGATTGCTAACTTTTCAATGCTTGGAGAATATAAAGCACTTTTCCAAATTGTTTTGCCTTGGTGGATGGATATAATGCTTATCTCTCATACTAATTTTATATTTCTAAACATTTTTGAGGCCTATAATGATAAAATCACATAGTAGATTATATACATAGGATGCCCCTAAGTAACATATCTAAAAAATATCAATAATAGATATAATACGTTTTTCCAAATCATGGCAGTATAGTAAATAGGTGAATAACCGTTTTAACTTTCATTTATAACGATTCGTACGTCAAAATGCAAGTTTTCTATATTGTATCAAAAGTTAATTATGCGAACTAAAACAATACACCCCATTTAACACTAATAGAGAAAAAGATGGCTTAAAAAATCCATCTATTCTTAAGCCTACTTCAAAAGCGACTGGCATAAACATTTTCTTACGGATTGAATTATGCATTATGTTGAGAATCGGCCCACTATACCTATCCAGTTATATAGAATCAGTACTATGTTTGCTTATGTAATTTTGCATAATTTCTATGGTGCAAGTAAAATCCCTTTAATAACTATTTCTTTTATACATATTTGTAGAAGTACTTATGTTCGTATATGTGTTGTTGTATTAAAAACACCAACATATACAATAAGTAGGAAAATTTGGCTTACTCCATATTGGCTCATCTGTCATTAAAACTTCCTCTACCATTTCCAACCTTGGCGTCACATTTGGTGACAAGATTTCCATGCAAAATTACATTGGTAAACTCATAAAATCTGTTAACTTTCATCTACGTAATATAGCACTTATCAGAAAATACTTATCAAAACGAACTACGGCTCTGATTATTCACGCTTTCATTTTCTCCCAACTTGACTATTGCAACTCTCTTTTATTTAGCATTCCTAAAATCCAAATTAACAGGCTTCAACGACTAAAAAAAAACTCTGCTGAAAGCATACTAACATTTACAGCTAACAGACGCATTCATATAACCCCCATTTTACGTGAACTTCATTGGTTGAAAATTGTTCCCAGAATTCAATATAAAATCCTTTTACTGACTTCTAAGTTACTGACTCTCAATCAACCCGCATACATTAATCAACTTCTTCCCAAATATGTGCCTGGTCGTTCCCTACGTTCATCTGATCTCAATTTAATTTCTGTCCCTCGCACCAACACTAAGACCTTCGGACACAGATCATTTTCATTTGCTGCAGCCACACTCTGGAACGCACTACCACTTCACATTAAAAAATCAACATCAATTGCTTTATTTAATAAATCACTCAAAACGCACTTATTCCAACAATAACATGAAGCGCCACTGATAATTACTTCGGTTTTTTAAATGGCGCTATAAAAGTTCTTACCTTATTATTATTATTATTATTATTATTATTATTATTAATTATGTTTTATTGTATATATGCAAGCATGTATACTATATATATATATATATATATATATATATATATATATATATATATATCATATCGATATAATC
>NW_022743765.1:95177-97404 GCF_011630105.1 Anneissia japonica | reverse complement strand
TTCATTATGGTTTCGGCAATTGCATAGCTTGCAGTTGTCTTCTGCCTTGTCATTTTTTAGTATTGTTTTATTATGGGCAGAGATTATAGATCCTATATTAGGCATGCAGCTATAACTTATCTTAACAGTGTTCCTATTAAAAATCTTTCTTAATACATGATTTTGTGGAAAACAATCATCTATAATTCTAAGAAATACGTGGCCAATTCTAGTTTTTACATTACTACTGTAGGGTGGATTAAACCAAATAACGTTCCTTTTTTATTTCTTCTTGTTAGTGTGAGTGTTAATAGAAGGGTTATATTTTAGTTCATATTCAAACCCGCTATGTACTGTACTTCATTATTCCTTCACTCAGAGCCTAGCACCTGATGATTGAGGTACCCCTCATGAAACAGCCTGTAGTGCAATAAAATGTTGAGTCTTTAACCCAGTGTTTCATGTTTATTTGTCTATCTGCTCTGCTATATACTGCATTGAGCACTCTTGTCTACATGATCTGGTTTAAGCCAACCACGCAGATTATTACGCTCCTATTTTTGTTGAGCACTTTCGAGATCAGCATGGACCTCATTGACCTTGGTTATTCGACAAAGAACATCCCAACGGCTCATCCTAAGGAATATATGAAGTACATGATCGAGAAGACGGAATTGTTTCTCAACCGAATGCGATGGAAAGCGTTTCATTACCTCAACCCAACAACGACATCGGCCAAGGAAACCTTTAAATTTAAGACATCAAAGAACCCGCCTCCAGTACCAGAACTTAAAGAATTTGAAGAAAAGATGCTTAATTTTGTACAGACCATTAAGTTCGACGATACATCAAACCAATGCCAATTCCAGAAAGACCTTTCTAAAGACGTCAGCAAGATAAAAAATGACAGCAACTTATATATATCGGCAGACAAAACTAACAACTTCTACAGCATGGATGCGAGTGATTATAACGATCTACTATCCAAGAATATAACGAAATCATATAGGAAGGCACCAGCTGATATTGTGAGTAAACTAACAACTGATGATAAAGACATAGCAAAGAAGCTCCACTTAGATGATAGGATAGAATCTACCGCCAAACGAGATGCATTTATAACTTTAAAAGACCACAAAGACAATTTCGCAAATAATCCGACATGCAGATTAATCAATCCCTCCAAATCCGAAATAGGAAAGATAAGCAAACACATCTTAGAAAAGATTAACAAGAACATATTCGCAAAAGCAACTTAATTAAATCAATGGAGAAATACTAGCGAGATTATCGAATGGTTCAAAAACATCTCTGATAAGAAGAAGTACTCTTTTATATGTTTTGATGTTACTGAATTCTATCCATCAATATCGGAAAACCTATTAGCCAAAGCCCTCAACTTCGCTGAGAGATTCATACAGATAACCCAGGAAGAAAAAGATATAATCTTTAAAACTAAGTCTACACTTCTATTCAACCATAGTTCAGTTTGGTGCAAACGTAACACCCAGTCCATGTTCGACGTTACAATGGGTAGCTACGATGGAGCAGAGACATGCGAATTAATTGGACTATTCTTGCTATCTGAACTCGAACCCAAGTACGGAAATAGCATAGGACTATATAGAGGAATGTAGGTAAGAATGGCCCCGGAAAAAATGGCCCCAGAAACAATGGCCCCGGAAAAAGTGGCCCCAGAAAAAATGGCCCCGGTAAAAATGGCCCCATATGACAGGTAGGTAAAAATGGCCCCAATGAAAAATTCGGTAATAGAAATGATATATATTTTTTTAATCTTCAAATATTTAAATACTGTATAAGCAAATATTGAATCAAGAAATAAAAAATGGCCCTCAATTATAAAATTAAAGAAAAAAATAAATAAATAAACAAATGTTGTAAAATACCTTGTAGCAAAAATTTAATTAATAAATCAACATAAAGAATATGCATATTTGAGAACTAAAATAAATTAGTTTTTAGCTCCTATGAGTAGCTCTGGGAGTAGGTATAAGTATTCTTTTAAATTATTAATATTATTAGATATTATTACTATATTTGCGGCAAATTATTAATATTATCATTATTAATGGCTCTGATGGGAGGCTCTAAAACATTGATTCGGCACCAGATTTGAACGACGAACTTGCAGGAAATGTTATAAACCATTTTCGCGAAATTTGAAATAAAAATTCCAATAACATGGCGAATACCAACGATGGGGACTTTCAGAGGCCTGGCATTTCGC
>NW_022743765.1:88367-94393 GCF_011630105.1 Anneissia japonica | reverse complement strand
ACAGGCTGTTTCATGAGGGGTACCTCAATCATCAGGTGCTAGGCTCTGAGTGAAGGAATAATGAAGTACAGTACAAAGCGGGTTTGAATATGAACTAAAATATAACCCTTCTATTAACACTCACACTAACAAGAAGAAAAGAAAAAGGAACGTTATTTGGTTTAATCCACCCTACAGTAGTAATGTAAAAACTAGAATTGGCCACGTATTCCTTAGAATTATAGATGATTGTTTTCCACAAAATCATGTATTAAGAAAGATTTTTAATAGGAACACTGTTAAGTTATAGCTGCAAGCCTAATATAGGATCTATAATCTCTGCCCATAATAAAACCATACTAAAAAATGACAAGGCAGAAGACAACTGCAAGCTATGCAATTGCCGAAACCATAATGAATGCCCACTATCTGGGAAATGTCTAAGTAGCAGCGTAGTATACCAAGCTACAATTAGTAGGGACGACAATAATTAAGTTGAAACATATATTGTTCTTACGGAAAATACATTTAAAAGTAGATACAACGGGCATACATGCTCATTCCGTAATGATAAATACAAGAATAACACTACACTTAGCCAATATGTTTGGAAGCTTAAAGAAGATAAAATAAAGTACAAAATTAAATGGCGTATATTATCTAAATGTAAATCATATTCTAACTCTACCAAACGATGCAACCTTTGTATACAAGAGAAGTATTTTATTATATGCCAACCCGAAATTTGTACTCTAAATCAAAGGAACGAATTATTCAGTTCATGTAGACATAGACGCGAGTTCTTTTTAAGATATACTACTTAATCCTGTAGGCTTTCTTTTATCCATCTAAACAATAGAGACTTAATCACTTGGTAATTAACATACTTTTGTTCTGATAAACTGTCACAATCTATGTACTGTACTTCATTATTCCTTCACTCAGAGACTAGCACCTGATGATTGAGGTACCCCTCATGAAACAGCCTGTAGTGCAATAAAATGTTGAGTCTTTAACCCAGTGTTTCATGTTTATTTGTCTATATATATATATATATAAGGAAATAATAAGGAAATGCAAATTGTAAACCATTACGTGTGATTGGTTGTTGATAGAAACGCCCTCAACTTGGTAACCGATAGCGCTTTCTAACCGTTAGGGTATCCGTATAACGCCAACGATCTATAGTGCTAACCGATCGTGCGTTCTCACACAGGTGCTAACGGTTAGCGCTAACGGTTAGCTCCCGATCCAAATACTAGGGCTCTCGTGTTAATCAGGCTTGATATATAGCTGGAAACACACGTGCTGCTAACCATCTTATTGTTGTCTACTAATAGGCCTAAACATATATAAATTATCAAAGAAAGGTAAATACAGTGTTTGAATAAAGAACTTTAGGCATCGTGTAGCACAGCTCTCAACGTATGTAGTCCTATAAATGAAATGAATAAAAAAATTGTGTAATAAAATGCCTCTCAGGGGCGGATACAGGACTTAGCAAAAGGATGGGGGGGGGGGCGCCAAAGTAAAGATGTACGACCAACCAAGTTACAAGCACTGAGGGCAGGGGCGGATCCAGCCTGCCAGAGAAGGGGGGGGGGCGCAATCTGCAAGCGAAGCGAGCAGCCTTAGGCTGGGGGCTAGTGGGGCAGCCTAGGGCCCCCGGCGGGGTCCAGGGGCAGAGTCTCTTGGTGAGGGTTCACGGGCGCAAAGTCCCCTTGAAGCCCAGCACATTTTGAGGAATATGAGGTTGTATTGAGTTGATTTTGACTATCTAGCATGGTATTTTTCAGTAACAAATAAAAAAAAATAAAAAATATGTGTATGTCTTTTAAAAGAAATTTTAATATACATGGTACCTGCAATATGCAACTATGACATGTGTCATTAAATTAGAAATAGTTTTAGCGCCTCTTCCACGAACATCTCAAACATAATCTTTGACAGCATGCAAAGGCTAATAAATGTACACTATTTCAAAAGAGAAATTTCACTTCTAGAAAACATGATGAAGTTTCTCAGCAACATTGAGCATAAAAATCACAAAATCAGCAAAAAGAAAAACTAATATCCAAAATCCGTTAAAAAAGTCGTCAAACAACAAAATCCGCTACTGTATACAGTATTAACATTGATTAAATTACAAGTGTTCTATTTCTCACCAAGTGGATTTATGAATTAGCACTCTCATATGGTGTTTTTGGTAGGAAAAGAAGACTTAAACACTGTGGGTGTAATTTCTTTTTGCAAAAAAATAGGGGGGGGGGGAAGTACGCCCCTTACGGGCCATCCCTCCTAAATCCGCAACTAGAAATAGGCCTAGGCCCTAGGTTTAGGTAGGCCTACTTTGTTTCATGTCAATTAGATTAGTAAATTACACAATATGATTAAATCAGGTACTGTACTTAAAAATAATAAGGAAGCAAAAGTGTCAAATGTTGTCTACACAAAACCTGTACTTTATTAAAATAGTAAGTCTACTGAAGGGGTGTCGTCAATAAAGATGTGCACACATATCAGTGTACTGTGGTCACTGTGCATGGGGTTGTCTGACAGCACATACCTGCCGACCTTGATAGAGAGTGATTGATTGCACGAAGGTTTCCATGCTGGTGCATCTGCGTTTCAACTGTCTTTGTAGCTATGCCTTGCGCGATGTGACACAGAATCAACCTTTCTATGTCATTGTGTATCCATTCAATTATCTCAAAAAAAAAAAAAAAAAAAAAATGGTGATGTAAAGGAGGGGGAGGTGGGCGCGTCGTAGGCGCCGCCCCTCAAACCTGCCCCTATCTCTCAGGATTCGAACCTGCGACCTCTTGCTGTCGAGGCTAGACTATTCATTTATTTATAGGACTACATTTGTAAAGAGCTATGCTACAAGATATATTATTGTCCTTTATTCAAACATTGTATTTACCTTTCTTTGATGATTTATATATGTATATATATAATATATAATACACTCGTTCGGTTTTATATTTGATGAATTTTTCCTTATTTATTCTGTTTTTTTTACCCAATTTTTTTTTTATTTATTTTATTCTTTTAATTAAAGACTATTTATATATTTATCAAAGTCTACTTACCTGGATGTGGTCTTCAAAGAGCATAAAATTTGAATCTCCATCGATTGTTTTGTTGAGGAGAAAACGAGACTGATTATAGTCCATCACTGAGATAGCAATCTCCTCAAATATGCTAAGATGTCCATTTTTAATATAACCACCGATCCTTTCTAACACAGAAAAGCGAACTATTGTATTATGCAAAGCACAACAAACACTTATTAAAAGTGGTTCTTTGTGCTTCTAAAACCAAAAATTCTGCATACAGCTGTGGCTTTAAAATATGCCTAAGTAGGGCAGAATGGTGATTTGCCTCTCAGAAAAGGAGGGGGAGGGATTCGAGGGATCATAACACCACATTTGCTAGCCATACGATTACATATGCATTGCATTAGGCTCACATAGAATAATGTTTACGAATTTTCGTAAAGCCACCGCGTTATTTAAATTAAGCAACGTCTTCAGTTTACCAGTTTCAATGTGTCCAATAGTGTAACACTTCGGATGGAGCCCTGTGGTTCTCTAGGACTGGGGGATTTTTTTAGTCCTGGTCGGTGGCCATATTCTGATATGAGTTTTAGACATTGTAATTCTAAATATTTTAACACTGAAATAGACGACTTAAAATTAGTGGAAGATCCACGAATTTGAAATAGAGGGTGTCTATTTTTTAAAATTGGAGGGTATAGGCTAGCTCCGCTACCATAGTTAGGACAAAGCATTAAAAAAATTATGATTATAGCACATTTATAGATGGCCGGAATAGCGCTCACAAGCTAACAACTTGAATATAAATTTCTTTTTAACCTCTATTTTGTTAAAACAAATTATTAATTGGAAGGGAGGCATTTCGTCAATGGATATGATTTTTCCTACTAGTCATGTATCAGCAACGCCTTTTGGGGGTCAGAGTTCGAGAACCCTACGAGATAAAGTGCTAGCAGACCGCCGCGCGAGAGCGAACGAGTCAGTTGTATTGGGCATGTGAATGTATTTGATATAACAGCTGGAATTTTATAAAGGATATATTAGGTAATGTACTAGTACCTCCTTTCTTCTATTTAACATTTAACTGGCTCTGTGCAAGCCACTTAACAAAATAGTCAAATTATACTATAGCCATAATAATACAATTAAGAAAATTCGACTGTAACACTACCATAATACATACCGGTAGTATGAGTGTAGATGTCATGATTATTACAGCATTCCTGACCACTGCAAATACTAACAACACAGCACAGAGTTACAAAACAAGCATAAAAACGCATAGTTTCGATTTTTTTAATTTATCAAAATGTTATCCTGTCGATGAAATGAATATCAGCATTCCCGACTTGTGTGTCTGCTGAGATGGAGTGAATGTATTTATATACAGATTGTTTTGACAACGACAAATATCACACCTCACCAAACAGTTCACACGTGATGTTTAGCAGTCGTGTGATTGAATAAGCTTGTTATAATTGTTCTATATACATACTCAGTTTACCTCATATTCACTATTTCAGGAAATCGTATCCAGATGGTGTTTCCTCTCAATGTCGCTCAGTATTAGGCTTCATTGTGATGGAAATGTTAGGAGGGTTTTTTTTTCCTTTTTTGTTTTTGTTTTTGTTTTTGTTTTTGTATTTTTTGACATTAACATACATCCATTATGAATATCCGTTAATTATAATATACCTAGACATTTGAAAATTCAGATGAAGATCTATATGGAGAAAATGAAATAATTCTAGCTAACGATTGTAAGTTAGTTAATTTATCAATGTTGGATCTGCATCCCAAACAATATTACCATATTGAAAATAAGGTAGGATAAATGTGTTATAAAGAGAAATCAAAATATTCAGAGGGGAAAAAGTGCCTAATTCAATTTTTTATTACCAGTCAATTGATATTCTTTGTGAAATAATATTTGGATAGACTAGTCCACCTCAGATGTTCATGAATGTAAACTTCTAAATTAAAAAAGAGTTAAAATTTTACATCAGTTTGATTTCCATAGGAAATATGTTAAAGTTGACAGCTAGCTTTCGTTGAAAATTGTGAAAAATTAAATAATTTTGTTTTAAGTGTAAAAATATGTAGACCTAATTTGTTTGTAAAAATGTTGGTAATACATCATTAAATGTACTAAATAATAAATCTATCGTTATTTAAACCATCTTCACTTCAAAATTTCGGTGGAATTCCACCAGTTTATTTGTTTACAAGTAATGTTTGTTTTTATTTTATTTGTACGGGATTGTGACCTGTAAATTATGAGCCTGCCAGGCATAGTCCTCACAATTACCATTATCATTTATCTTTGTCATTGGAAGACAATAGTCACGATGAATGTACGCTATCCGGCTTTCTTACTTCAATCAACCTCTCGTCACATCTTCTTTGTTTCAAGAAAAACAATAGATCACCGATGATCACCATCTCTATTTAAGATCAAGCAGAAGTCATCTGTTATCTTTCTCCTGATTACGTTAAGAGAAATCTCATCGAAACCTCGCGACAACCAACCAGTGTTTTTTTTTTCAAAAACCATTTATTACACATGGTGTACCGGAAGTTGTTATGCTTTCGTTAATGATACTTGCCATGCAAACCTCAAAGAAATATGTTTGCAATAAAGATATCAAAACTTTTTGTTCACACTCAAGGATCAATATACCTGTCTTCATTTTGCAAATCAATCGATAAAGCGTTGAAATCCCTTATACACAGGTATTAAGAGTGAATTTCCACCACAAGTCCATACCAACTCATCAAAAAATAAATCGCAATTTAAAGTTAAATCGCGGATGAATTACGTTTAAACTATCATAATGCCACATTCTAATTAATGAGTGGTATATATTTATTTGTCGGGTTTGGCCTTCTTTCTATTACCATACTGTACAAAACACCTCTTGTTTATTTTGCTCCCAACCGGTTGAGCCCTCTCACCCTTGATGACTTACAAAAAGATCACCTTGATTA
>NW_022743765.1:79261-85532 GCF_011630105.1 Anneissia japonica | reverse complement strand
CCCTCCCCCCCGCCCCCCTTTTTTTTTGGACATCTCTGGATCCGCCCCTGCATACTTTTAATTAACTAAAATAGATGGTACCGGTACAAAAATTAGGCCTAGGCCTACGTTTAAATAAAGCAACTATACAAAATTAGTTTGTATAAAAGGAACATTATTGTGATGATCCACGCCCGACCGACCCAAATTTTACGAAATTCAGGGTTGGCATTTTTCTTTGACTACAAGAACAATATTTTTCTTTCATGAGCTTTTTAAGGCTGGAATAGCCTTGGACTAGGACTGTCTCTTATACACATCTAGATGTGTATAAGAGACAGGTCCTAGGCATAGTAGCTAGATATGTAGGTAGACAGTGATTATGATTAGGCAATGACATATTATTATTATTATTATTTTTACTAATTTAGTAGGGTAGGCCAAGTTTTAAAGTCAATATAAATTACAAAAACTTACCTTTGTTTTAAGTCCAGTGACAGATTTTTCCAGTATAAAGCCTCTTCCTCTATTGTGGCAAACTTTGGTATATTTTCATCCATTTTTAATAATATATTGTAAAATATCCAAAAGAAATCAATCTAAAACACAGCTCCACCCAAGATAGCCAGTCTACTGACTGTACAGCAGGAAATTTATCAAACTGTTTTAGTGTTATACGAATTTTCACAATAAAAATGTCAATTGAAACTTCTCAAATTTTCAAAACAGCAAGACAAAAAATCCAGGATGAATAGCTATTTTCTATATCCAGTTATTATCAAGTATACTATCAATAAAAAAATTCCAAAAGTTATGGCGAAAAGTGACTACAACGCTGGTGTCTTCAATACGCTAAGCTACATCCTACCAACCGTCCTTCCAAAAATGTTGGGCAATACCAAGCAACCGCCAGACTGCCGCTGTGTCGTGTCTCAACAAATACACCAACCAGATGCGCTACCCGCTAGCCTAGCTTGGTCCTACACTACGGACAGCAGTTAGTATCAAAATCAAAATAAATCGATTCAATTCTGAAAATAATAAACACAGTGATAGTAAACAGATATTATTTAAAACGTCATCAAGTAATGTACATAAAAATATAACTATTATGAAGATTTATCTAGGCCTAGCTCTGTCTCTTATACACATCTAGATGTGTATAAGAGACAGATATAATGTAGTCTAATGGTTATGACGCTCGCCTTGACAGCGAGAGGTCGCAGGTTCGAATTCCTTCAGAGGTATGTTATTACACAATTTCTTTATTCATTTATTCACAGAACTACATTCGTTGCGGGCTACGCTACACGATGTATTATTATGTCCTTTATTATTCGAACACTGTATTTACCTATCTTTGATGATTTATATATAATTTTTTTACGGCTTTTTTGATTTATATTATATGCAATTATATGTTCCTAGCCGCACCTATAATGTAATTGAGTGTATCTAGTGGTATTTGAACCTGTTCAACCATGAATTCTCTGTGGTCTAATGGAATGACGCTAGCCTTGACAGCTGGAGGTCGAAGGTTCGAATCCCCCTAGAGGCATTTTATTACACACTTTCTTTATTCATTTATTTATACGACTACATTCCCTGAAAGCACGGTACACGATGTATTATTATGTCCTTTATTCGAACACTGTATTTACCTTCCTCTTATGATTTATATATAATTTTACAGTGTTAACGGCTATCTTAATATATATATATATATATATATATATATATATATATACATATACATATATTTACATTGCACTTTAAAATATATATTTATTAAAATAAAAATGGTTTTTTGTATATATATATATATTTAAATATATTAAAAGTAATATAGTTTTTTTTGTATATATATACATATATATATATGTATGTATATATAAATTTCAATTCAAAATTATATCGGAAATAATAATATTGCACAAAAATATTATATTTCATTTAATATTATATAGGAAGGGGAGGGCAGAGGAAAGTGAATCAATGTCGACAATAAGTATGCATAGTTTCAACCAGAATGTGTAGGTGTAAATACATTAGGAAGAAGACCTGCAATATGTTTTTGCTCGATGTGCAAGAAACTTCCTTCCTCAATTGCGGATTTGAAATCTTCTATCAATGACCTTGATTGTGGCCTCCGACAGGTAAGACTGGAGGATGATTACCTAAGAGCAGAGAATGATAGGCTTATGGCCACTGTTAATGCACAAAGTAAAATGTTACGTAATATAACGCAGAAAAAACCAACAGAAAATAATAGCAACAGCATTAATCACCAGTCGGACGGTAGACCAGCACCACCGAGTGACAAGAAACCATTGCAAACACTCTTAGTTGGAGACTCAATTATTAAGCATATTGCAGAGAAGGGCCTGGATCAAACTAAAGTTACTTGCTTGCCAGGAGCTAGAATCAATGATATAAAGGACACACTAAAAACTGAAAATTTGGATAATTATAAAGCTGTCGTATTGCATTGTGGCACAAATAATTGTGTTAATGACCTACAAGTAAATAGCGTACCACAAGAATATCAATCACTGATACGGGAAATCAAAGCTAAAGCACCTGCTACCAAAATAATTGTATCGACCATCTGTCCAAGAGTAGACAAATATGAACATCAGGCAAGAGTAGAAAACCTTAACAAGAGCTTAAAGAGCATTGCAGAAAAGGAAGCATGCCAAATTGTAGATAATGACTGCAACTTTAAACTTGGAAATAGCGAATGTGATAAAGCATCTTTGAACAGAAGTGGTCTTCACCTTACCAGATATGGAACACGAAAACTGATTAACAACATTAACAACGTACACAAGATAATTAGTGATCAGAGAAGAAAGCCAGAGAACAACACAGTGACTAATAAAGAAACAAGGAAGCATCACTATACAAATTGGAACTTGCAAGTTAAAGCCTGCTACTACTGTGGTGAACGTAACCACACAACAAAGCACTGTAGACATGGACAACCTCTCCGCTGTAGATCATGTAATGCAATGGGACACAAGCAAAATCAAGGTCTATGCAGATACCCATAGACCATTGGCAATGAGGAAAATGCCGAACCTGAAATAAACAGGGATTTGTAGTGTGGTAATGTTTTGTATATAAATGAGAATGTTAATATGTCTTGTAAAATATTTTACGATAATAATAATTATAATAGTTTAAATGATATTAACAATAATATATATAACATACTTTATGATGAATGTGACACTACGATGAAATATCAAAGAATCTCAAAAAATTCTCCTAAAGATAAACCTGATGTCAAAAATTCAAACTTAGTTAAATATTCTACTAACAATAACGTTCATAAACTAAAACGGAAGAAGTCTAAAAGGGGTAAAAAGCCAAAAAAAGAAACTGAAAATCAAGTAAATTTTGCCTTTATTAATATTAGAGGAATTAAAAGCAAAAAAGCTGAAATCGAATCATTTATTTACAAGAACAATATCAGCATATTTGGTTTAGTGGAAACCTTTTTAAAAAATAATGATTCTATGAACTTTAAAGGATATAATTGGATTCGCAAAAATAGAAGTAAAAATTTAAAAAAAATCACAAGGAGCCTTCATCATAAGAGAAAATGTTAAAATTCTAGACGATAACCTCTTAGATACACAAAGTGACGATTTAGAAAGATTCTGGATAAAAGTGCAGCTTGGCAATGATGTTGATAATATTTACAATATTGGTATCTGTTATTTCCCATGTGAAGGATATAATCGACAAATTACAGAAGAATTACATACTACCATGTTAACAGAAACATTAATTCTACAAAACAATGATGAAAATGCAAAAATTATCATTCTTGGGGACTTTAATGGTCATGTAGGTGACATAATTAATGGTGGGGACCCAGACATTAACTTTAATGGTCAAAGTCTTATCGATTTTTGTGAGAGTAGTGAATTGATTATGCTAAATGGTAGTGAGAAATGCAATGGTACATACACTAGAACACACAAAGATCAAGTAGGTGTTGTTGATTACGTACTAGTTTCAGATAATCTGTACAGATCAATACATGAGTTCCTAATCGATGAGTACGGTCTATTTAATTTAGGTAGTGACCATAATCTACTAATTTTGACAATTAAGAAACCCCAATTTTCTGATCCAACCCATGAAATCAAATCTGAAAAAATAATTTGGAATGCTCCACAAGATTTGAATGAATTTAAAGGCAAAATTCATGAGGCATTTAAGGATTGGGAACCAAGTGAATTAAATGCGAACGAAGCTTGGGAACAATGGAAAAACATAGTGCTTTGTGTAGCAACAAATATATTAGGACAAAAGAAAAAGAAAGTTCATTATAAAGCTTGGTTTGATAAAGAGATTGAAGAGTCCATTGAACAGCGGCAATTAGCATGTAGAAGGCACCGTCAGTATTTAAAGACGAAAAACAATCCAGAGTTTAATGCAAATTACTGTCAAACACTGTGGGAAGAGTATCAAAATAAACGCAAATACTGTGAAGGTATAATTAAACAAAAAATTCTAAAAAAACGAGTTGAGAGATGTTCCCACATAATGGAAAAGGGTGGTGCACAAACAAAAGATTTTTGGACAGAATTAAAAGGAAAACAACATACTAGAAAAATTAACTCCTTAATTATCCCTGGAACTAATACAACAACTTCAGATCCGGTACTCATGAAAGAAGCACTAAAGATGCATTTTGGTGATATTAATGAAATTTGGGAAGGGACTAAGATATTTAAGTCACATATTACTCAAGAGAACCCATTAGTATATTTAGATAAGATAAATATATCATACGAAGATGTGAATTTTGCTATTTCTGACTCTAAAAACAATAAGAGTCCAGGAGTAGATTCAATTACGTATGAAATTATTAAAAATGGTGGAGATGGTATGGCCTCTTCACTATTTAAGTTGTTTTCTAGGTTAGATGTAATTGAGTCTGTTCCTGACAAATGGAATGAAGGTACTATTATCCCATTATATAAAAAAGGAAATAAACATGATCTGAATAATTATAGAGGCATTACCCTTAATTCATGCGTGGCTAAAATTTACAACAAAATTATTGCTTTAAATATATCCTCTTTTCTGGAAGAACATAACATTTTAACAGAGGTACAGGGGGTTTCAGAATGAAAAGAAGGTGTGAAGACCATATATTTATATTAAAAAGTATTCTTGCTACAAGGCAAGCACAAGGCAAGAAGACACACCTTGCCTTTTTAGACTTTAAAAAGGCTTTTGACTCTGTAATGGAGACAAGGACTTATACAAGCTATTAAAAATGTAGGCATAAAAGGCAAACTTCTAAATATTATTCAGAACATGTACTCCAATGTCAAATGTAATGTTATTTTTAATGATATTAAATCTGATGTTTTTTAAACTAAGGAAGGAGTTAAGCAAGGTTGTCCACTTTCACCTATCTTATTCTATATATATAAATGAACTTAACAAAATCATTAAAAAAAGAAAATTAGGAATTTATATTTTCAACACGCAAATTGGAAATTTATTTTGGGCCGATGACGTTGTTTTAATAGGTGAAAATGAACATGACCTTGAACTACTCTTAGATGCAGCTGCAGAGTTCTCAGAACTCTGGAAACTTAAGTTTAATTTAGAAAAATCACAGGTATTAACTGTTGGCCAGAGAGTAAATAAGCTGAGAAAATGGAAATTAGGTAATAACCTTATAAGTGAAACAGATAAATACAAATATCTCGGTACAATTATATCAAGAAAAAACAATGATAATGATCATATTGAAGAGGTTATCAACAAAGGAAATAAAGTAATTGCCTATATCAAGTCAATTATCGATGGCCAAGAAGACTTCAACAGGATATACTATGGCGATTTATTGTGGAAAACAATTGGTCTTCCTACAATAAACTATGCATGTCCTGTTTGGGTCCCGGGCAGTAAACAGTTACCGGTAGTTAACAAACTTGAAAACCTGCAATATCAGATGGCTAAAATGATCCTGAAAGCACTAAGGAATGTTGCCAATGAAGCTTTACTTCAAGCTTTACTTTAAGGTGACTTAAGGTGGCAATCTATGGAAACGATTCAAAACAAATTTAGAATAAAATATTTTGATAGGCTTAAAACTATGGATGAGGATAGATTGCCTAGACTACTATGTAAATCACTTATGGAGGTTAGATCACTTACACGATGGAAATGGACCGATAATATTAAAGCATTATTAGACGAATATGATCTAAATGATATATATAATATGGAACCACAAAATACTCAGTGGATAAAATCT
>NW_022743765.1:61395-79176 GCF_011630105.1 Anneissia japonica | reverse complement strand
ATATATATATTGAAGGGATGAAATTTCAGAAATCACACCTCGGGAATATGTGTAAATTTTGTAAAATATGCTATTATTATGTTGAAAATATTGGGTTCTCATATAATTAAAACTGCTAGTCGCAGAGAGTTGCTTTCTTTTTAAAATAATTTGGATATGTTTCTATTATATCTAATAGAACATTTTCACTAAAAATGGCTGAAAATGCTACAACTTACCTTTGACCTTATATTGACTGCATTTGCATATTTCTGCTAATAATGTCAGAAGAAACGTGATTGCTTTCTTTTTATTATTATTAAAAACACGCATGTTTATATTTGCTCTAATGGCCTTTGACCCTATATTCACAGAATTAACATACTCTATATCGCTGAGACTAATGTTTATAGAAACCTAATATATCGTTCAATTTAGTCAAATTCATGTTTCTTTTAAAGGGGATTAATATCTTAAACAATATCTTAGTCACATGTCCCGTTCCTACAGGCCTATATAAAATTTACGTGCAAATTTTGGATGAAAATATAAGGTTTTCATATCTTAAGTTCTAAGTAGTTTTTCACATTTTTAGAAGTTGCATTTTTAGAAGTTGCATGTTTCTCTTTGCTTCGGTATATGTATGCATCGGTATAATATATAACTGAGATTTTGATTAATTGAACAGTATATCTGATGAAATTCAAGTCACACCTTGGCTATTTGTATTTAATTTAAATATGCAAATTAGTAACCGAAACAGTTGCTTTCCTGTTTTTGCAATTGTTCAGAGCATGCAGAATTTTATCATTTTGGAATACATTTATTATCTTCAAAATAATTATCAAATAATTATTTTCTCGAAAGTTTTCAATAAGTTAAAGATTTTTTTTTTAAATAATGATTTACAGACATTCCTAGGTTGCGGAACGGTGCTATATAGAACAAAAATCACAAATGTAAAGGTATGGCTTAATATTAAACAATGATATATAAGTATATTTTAATGATAGGTATATTTTAATTTCAAAGTATTTGATGTAATACAAAAATACTCGTTTGTGACGAACGCAATGTAAACACCAGATGAAGCTTTTGTCTCGACTGTCTGCAAAAACTCGTGTTAATTAAATTATACCTTCAAACTTAGTCTAAGAGTGCTACCTAATTTTGAATAATTTCTTAATGTGTGTGGCAAAATATATAATTCAGATTATCCCAATTTTAACCCCACCTCAACGTCTTACGTCAATATTTTCAGGAAAAAAAATGTTATTACGTTGATCATCAATGACTATATCATCACATAAAAATGCTATGTGATCAGCGTGAAGACCAATAATATAATAAATAATATAAATATAATAATAATAATATATATAAATATATATATGTAACGTGTCTTCTTCCATCTTTTCTATTAATATATTGAAAATAAACAGTATTTAAATAATTTAAGACCTAAATAAAGATTCTAAGGAAAGTAGTCACAAACTATGCAAATTCGGTTAAGGTCAAAGGTCAATTTCAAAATTCGTATAATATACTGTATGTTGTGTGTACAATACACTACATTGCAAAATGGTAAAATAACTAATTGCTTTAAATAATTAATAATTAATTGTTTTAAATACTTAATTGTTCCAAGTCTTATTGTTTTAATAGAAAAACCTCTGATATTAAATATTTGTTGCCTAGCCTGAGATATCATTTGACCGTGAATAATGTTTGTAAGACCCATCCCGATATAACATCGATGCACTCTAAAGTAGATTTTTTCAAGAAATGGCTTGGGATGCCCAGACCGGGCACAATCGAATTTATGTATATGCCGCCTGGTCTAACAATGATATCCATTGAAACACACATGCTTGGGAGTTCCTGGTCCATGGAAGTTTTCACCAGTTGTTATCGTTAGAAGAAAAATAAATAATTAAGAGTTTTATTTATAATTTGCTAAGGGTGGTCATGAAATTGTTATCCAATTCGGTGTGTGACACATTTAATAACAGGGTTAATTTAGATGGGCTGAGATGGGGAAAAACATGTTGGAAATCTGTGGCGCATGTTTTAACAGAGAGTCGCTTTTTCATATCCTTAATAAGTGCTCTCGTTCTGTAGGCCAAGGACTCCTCACCTATAAGCATAACAACGTCGTAATTTATTTAAATCGCATTTTAAATGATTGCTTTAAATCCACTCATTCCCCTCGTTGCATCTTGTGTGACCTCGTAGACAGCGCCTCTTCTAATATTCATTCACTCACAATTCCTATTGGATGTGTCGCAACTAATCTAATTATAGATATTGTCTCTTCTGGCCTAATCTTAAAAAAAAGCATGTCGTTCATGAACAAACCATCCTATTGGAAACCAAAATTACCACTGCACATTTTAAGGAAGTTTAGTAAATATTTACCTCTGGTTTCCGATCTTAGAGACGTTGGCCATGAGGTCAACATAATCCTTATTGAAATCAGCGCACGTGGGTTCATCTCATTTGATAACAGCTGTAGGTCTACAAAAGTCACTGTAAACATTGACTTTAATAATCATATAATATTGTGTTGATTTTTCTTAGAATCGATATTCAACAATAATTATATGGATATGCCGATATGGAACTGAAAATTTCCATAATTCTAAGCTAATAACTATCATGTTAAAAGTTTTATAATTTATTTTTTTTACTACATGGAAAGTAAATCTCAAATTGTTGATATAATTTTTTTTTTTTAATTTAACAATATTGCTTTATAAAAATGTGCGGTTTTTTTTTTTTTTTTTTTTTAAATAAAGTGAACCACATGGCTTTTGCATTGCTCATTCAATTTGTAATAAACTCTAAAATATCGAGTGTGATGACATTTTTTTTTTTGCAATTGAAAATGTTGCCAAATGTTCTAAACAAGACATTGGATAATTAAAGTAAAACGCACCTGATTGATCATTAAGTATTAAAAATAGTAGACCTATTGTTAATTTTTGAAACATCTCAATATTAGTCCTTGGTGTTAGCTCACACATTGGAAACATTGTATTTAACCAAACTTTGTATGATGTTGATTGAATTTTTTAAAACCAATATACATGTTAATCTAAGCCTGAACCAACTGATTTTAAATTAATTTCAATTTTTCAATTAATTGTCATTACCGCATGTTATTATTCGTTGTTTTTTGTATTATTTTGTTCTCCACGATACTGAAACCAAACAGATGTTTAATTGAAAATATAATTCGTTGATGAAGCAGCCATATTCTGTTTTAATTTATTTGTTAAGAATTGGTAAATTTATTTTATAATACATTTTGAAACATCTCAATAATTTAGTCGTTGGTGTTAGGTCACACATTAGGCCCTATATTGTTTAAATTTTTACATGGCAACTTAATAATATATATATAAATGCTTGCGGTACACTAAGTACATAGTTCTGAAAACAAATGTTAATGTTGGTTGAGATATTTTCAGCCAGCAACAAAAAGTCATTTTTATATATCTACGTATTTACGTAATGTACCGCATAATATGTTGAAGTCAAGCAGATGTTTAATTGAGAATATGATTCGTTGATGTGAAGCAGCAGCTATATTCTGTTTTAATTTAATTTGTTCACAATCTCTTTATTTATTATAACATTACCACGACTACATTATTGCTTAGCTCAGCATGTTTGGTTTGTGCGTGGTATTTTATTCGTTCAATGGTGGTAATAGAAATTACTGTGTATTTGTTAAAAAGTGCGTATTGCAGCATTCTCTATGTGTTTGTAAAGTCCTAGAAGCAGAAAAGTGATAACCAAAATAAAAGTGTCTGAGATCTCGTTTAGGATGACGTTCGTCTAATAGAGAAACAGTATAGCATATTATTCTATGTTAAATGTCATAGTGGATACATCCGAGCATCCGTGTGATGCATTAATTTGCTTTTGATATTTTAAACGAATTCCATAGGAAGAGACAATCAGAACCAATTCTGGGTTTTGTGGGTAAGGGGGAGGGAGTGGGTGGTTGTCTGCTTAACGTCATGTTCCCGAATTCCAACCCTGGTTGTTTTTGCATTGTACGCTTAGCCTAGGTGATATAAATTCTAACATTATTAACATTACTATACAATGTTATTTTTAAGCAATACAATTCAATGGTATGAGAAGCCCACATATGGGCCTCGATCGGTGGGGGACAGGGGGACACGTCCCCCACTTTCAAAGTAGGGGCTCTTCAATATTATCGATATTATCTAATATTTCAAAAGAAATTACTGTATCTTATTATATTTATAAGTCTGTATCGAGCGAGAACAACCGCAATGTTCTAAAGTCTATAAAAAATATAAAAATATTTATTATACTTTTTTATATAAAACTATAAGCAAATGTTGACCAGTTAGAGGCCAGAAAACTCGCTGCAGCAAATCTTTAATCGAAATGCCATTAAAGAACCAAATACTCTCTTCGTATATATGAGAAAACACGCTATCTGGTTACGATTTGCTGTAATATATAATATGAGGTAGGCGGGGCACAGAACAAACTTTCCAATAAACAAAACTAGTAAACCATCATGTAGGAATTTGCTCAGTGAAGTGTGATATGTGTAGTGTCATGCTACTAATACTGTATATAAATTCACACTCTCCATCCCTGCAGACACAGGAGCCCGATACTGTGATATCAACTTATACCGGATAGGATTCGAGTAATAAGAATTTGAAATGATGCGTTTTGATGCATGTTTTGTAGCATTATGCTGTGTTGTTAGTATTTGCAGCAGTCAGCAATTATGCTGTATTAATGATGACATATTCACTATTACTGGCGGTATGTATTATCATTGCTATAGTGTATTAATATAGACCTAAATTAATTGAGCTGTTAGCTCGTAGCTAGTTAGATAAAAGAAAGTGATTATACTCCTTCATGAAAGCCTAACAGCTATATTATAAACTTTGTTCGCAAGCGTCTAAAATTTCCTCCCATCAAACGTAGGGCTGGTGTTAAGATAAGTCAGGTGCCTTCTACTGTAATCTGTAACTGTTTTGTAACCCCTCTCAGGTCAGATTTAGAGAGGAAAACGGCCCCACTATTTCTGCTTCTAAAATATCTTTAGCAAAATATAAAAAAAATATGTCGTTTATTTAAATTAATTTTGGCACACAACACATGTACCAAGGGTTGATAATGGCGAATACATTATTGTCCTACTTGTAGGTGAAAATCTCTTAAACTATATAAACATGGGCCTAGACAAACGTTCTGGAGTTGTTTTGGTCCTGAGAAGAAATCCTGCTACACTGAGAAGAATTGAACCTGGAACCCTCTGATATGAAGGCAGCGTTTCAATTTTATCACAGCATAAACTAGACACGATTTCTATATGCATGTATTAAGCATTCCAAAGTTTGGAATATTTGGAGAAACTAGTGTTTAACTGGTTGTTAAAATCCGGAATCAGCTCCATTGTCCGGTCTAAGTATAAAAGTGATTCTGTTCTTTCATATATTTCTAACTGTCGTAGTACTGGTATTCAAGACGCGCCGCGCGCCGTGTCCTAAATGTCTGATTGGTTTCGGCAAACCAGTTTTCGAAAACTAGTTTTCATCCCAAAAGTTCTAGTTCGTCCACAATGTACTTAATACATTGTATTATTATAAAGATTCACTGAATGTTACTCTGTTACTACGGTAAGCCGCACCAATTTAGTAAATATGGATGTACACTGTTAGGATTAGTATTAGAATTGTGGTTAAAATTATTTAATGTGGGTTACTGTTCAATATTCTAACTTAAGTCGTCACTGAGGTGTCACTACTTACCCCCCCTCCCCTTCACCCATGCCAGATCCACTAAATGCAATAGGCCTCATATTTTAGAGCTACTAGTAACTGCTTGTATTATATTTTGGTTTTAACATATTTAGCACAAAAATAACAATCGTTCGCTCTTCTGTGTCAGAATTTGTTACTGGTTGGTATGCGGGCATGTACAATCTAACAATCGAGAACCGTCTGTCCAAGAGGGTATTTGACTATACACAATCTCGTTTTTACTTCAACGACACAATTTTTGGAATAAACCAAACAGTTTTGATTGAAGATTTCAACCAGGTTGGTAGACTTCGATACTAATATTAAATTAAGTAGAGTCTATATTTAAATAAAATTAAATTCTAAAAAAAAAAAGAAACGCAAAAGAAACTGAAGTAAAAATAGTATCTATATTTAAAGAAATAAGTAGTATCCATATATACAAGTAGTATCTATGTTTAAAAAAATCAATTAAATGCCAAAAAAGGGGGAAAAAAACAAAACAAAACGCATAAGCATTAAAATTGAACTTGTTTTTAGAACATGTATAAAGTATTTAAAACTGGTATCTGCAAAGAAGGGCGATTTATAAATGACCTGATTGGACTGAATTGGATTAGATACTATGTAACTTAATGTCATGTTCAGTATTCACACTATTTTGAAAACTAGATATTTAAAAATTAATATCATATTTAATACATTTCTGTCTCTTATACACATCTATACTTGCAAATATAAAAACACTATACGTAAAATATACAAAATATGTATGAAGAGCCGATTCCCATGTATGCGGCGGTCCGCTGACCATGGTCCCCTTACCATTAGTGGGCTCGTGGTCCCTCCTATAGGGTCTCACTCCAGTACCCCGAGGAAAAAGAGCTTTGTTGATACATAACAGCATATTGTGTCTCTGACATGGACTGTAGGAAATATATCATATATTCAGTGACGGATTAAAAAGTGAGTGCCATTTCCGGCACTCTTAAATGTGCTATAATTATATATTTTCTTACCTCATCCTCAACCACCGTAAGGTGGAGGATAGACCCCTCTCTAATTCAAATTTCTAGATCTGCCATTCATATTATATAATTTTCGTCGTTCAAACACAATGGCAAAAAATAATTTAAACTCCCCCCAATCCCCTCCGATTAACGACCGATAATAAAAAAAATCCGTGTGTCTCAGAAAGCCACAGGGTTCCCCACCGTTAAGTCACTGACTAGTACCTATTAATTATGAGGGGTAGCGCAAGGATTTTCCGACAGGAGTCAAATGTCTCCACAAAGAGCAACGTGCGCATGGTCGGACGGCGCGTACAATCTTTAAAACCTATAAGTTATAGGTGTATCTGATTGGTTGTAAAAATAGATTTATTAATTTCGGAAGAAATGAGTTCTTAAATAGTGTCTCGAATACGTATCATTTAGTGACAGATTCAAGGGCGGCATAGCTAATCCGCCATTCCTATTTTTATTTTTTTTCATCAAATAGAAAATATAGAAAGAAAATTATTAATTATAAGTTTATAAGTTAATTAATACGGCTGAGAGAGGAATTTACTGCCATCTAGAAGTGAGAAAATCCAAAATTTCTCGCCTCAACCCCAACCATTATGACACTCTGGTGGTAGTACAGAATCTCAATCTGTAAAATTCCCCCCGGGCCCTTTTTATTTCAAATTCCTGGATCCGCCAATGATATCATATAATTCATTCCACCGTTAAAAAACTTAGAATACAGTGACAAACATAAAAAATAAGCATATCTAAAATCTCACGATGGATTGGCGACCGAAACCTCAAAATGGCCCGGGTCTCTCAGAAAGCCACAGGGCCCTTGCCTCCAGCGTCATTGAGAACAGTGTCACTGTGACGTTAGAAGCACGTTAACAATAACAATTCAAAACGCTTATTCAACTATATTACTAATACAACACAGGTTTAATTTTTGCTCCTATTAGAAATATGCGGTGCATAATGCTGACTTTATTTTGTAGAATTTAACATGGACTATTGATCCTGTTGCACAAACGTGTCAGAGAACATATTTGCCATGGGGAAAGAAACAACCGACGAGGTGTATTCCAGGTAAGGTGTAGTAACATCGATCACTATCAACGCAATTTCGCTTGCGCATTTCCAAACAAAGTGATTAGAAGATGTAATATACACTAATTAAAACAAAAAATCTAAAAAAAACCAAAAAAAAAAACCACATAAATAAATATTATAAATAGAAACCAAATAGGCCTATTTCTGGTCCCTCTACTGTGATCTGGCATTGGATAGACTTACGTTATGTATAAAGTAAATTAAGTTTTTAATTGCTCAGAATAAGCTCAAACTTATTAATAACAAAACAAATTCATTGCATGTGCTTTTAAGAGGCACTTAAAGTTTGATCACATCAAACAGGCTTCTCTGTCACTTGAAGAACTTAAAATTTTACCCACTAAATTGGTCCGAAATCTTGGTGTCGCATTCCATATCGCGTTGTCATTGTCCAATTAAGTTCAGTCTCTCTGTAAATCGACCAAATACCATATTATTCGTAACTTATGGAGGACTCGCAAATTTATCGACTATGACACTTGTCATGCTGCCGTTCGTGCACTTGTTTGATCAAGAATTGTACTCTTAATTTGACTGCAACAGATTCTCTAAAATTACAGAATTTGCAGAATTCTGCTGCACGTCTAATTTTATATATCTGTGACTTTTTACTTGTACGTAAAAAGCAAATTCGTACCAGATTGGCTTTGAACATTAATTTTCATCAACCTAATTTAACAAGCGTATTGGTAACAAATATTTTCTGTTTGAAGTGCCATTCATCTGGAATAACCTTTAAATGACTGTGGCTGTCTTTAGGTCCAACTTACAGGCTCACCTCTTTATTTAATTATCTTCATTTTTATTTTTATTTCATTAATTGTTGCATTATTTATTTATGATTCTAAACATTACCACTGTTTCTTTTGATTTGTTTACTTGGTTTGTGCTTGGGTTATAGGCAATGATCATTCCTGCCTGTAGGGTTGTGAGGTGCCGAAGTATGTGGGGTGCATCGCTTGGTATCTGCAAAGAAGGGCGATTTATAAATGACCTGATTGGACTGAATTGGATTAGATACTATGTAACTTAATGTCATGTTCAGTATTCACACTATTTTGAAAACTAGATATTTAAAAATTAATATCATATTTAATACATTTAAACAAATTTAAGAATGGATTCTATTTTCTTTTACGATCATATTATTAGGAGAGAAAGATGGTTATCACATTATTAAATTATAGGCCCGAAATATATTTCTATTACTAATCAGTTAGAATGTTTATATATTTTAATAGGTAATGCACAATATCGCGACCAAATCAATAATCCCGGCGATGTGCTAGTTAGTAGGTGGCGTTTTGACCGGCAGACTTCAACGTTAAATGGAACGGTGTCACGTGGATATACCATTAACGAGTGTCTACCAACTAGAGGAGCATTTGTTGGCACAGAAGACATTGACGGAGCCCCCGGTAAGCCTGTTTCCATATTGTAGCATAATTTTTCTAACTAGTAATCGAACCGGGCACCTTTCCTGATTGCGCCGGGGACAGCTACGCAATGTGTAATAATTTTAAAGAAATCAATTTAAGCGAAAATATAACGATTTTATGAAAACTAGGCTGCAAATAATACTATTTAGAATGACATATACTGTAAGTTGTGAGTGCCTCCTTTATTTACATTTTGAATTTCAATTAATGCCTTTATTAAGTTGATTTTAGATTATAATAAACAGTAGTTTCTTTTTTGTAGTTCTGTTTACAATGAATTCTCCCACCCACCCCAAGAAACAGTTAATGTGTTTAACAATGTTTAAAGACAATTATTCAAAATGCATTTTCACAACATGCAACTGGATGTTATACTACTGGATTCAGTATCTGTCTCTTATACACATCTAGATGTGTATAAGAGACAGTAACATGTGTGTATGTATGTATTATTGTTACCATTGAACACTCTACTACATTTTTTTGGTTCGTTCCATTATTCCTTATCACACTAGAGAACGATAACGTTTGCTTATAATTATGATCACTAACAATTTCGATTACACCGTTACTTGCAGTTGAAACATTGTCTCTTGAAAATTTTAACAACTTCGAGGTGTTAACTGATGTTTCCACTTACTTTAATCTGCCTTCTTACTGTTAAAATCAGCATTGCATTCGGTAAGCAAATTTATTCGGATCATCGAAATGATACTGTCAATAAACTATTATGTAATGTATTTCGTTTTTATTTATTTATTTTATTTTTGTTTTATAGCCGATAGAGTGGAAGGCGACTAAAGCTGTAAAATGGAGAGGCTTATAAAACCACAGAAGAAAAAATGATGAGACAAATTGTCAACCTTAAGACAGTCTAAACTAGTTATTTAAGTTACTTATCTGCCTTACTTATTTTGAATTTTCAAATTGACTTTAATTAGCGAGGACAACGATCAACAAAAATATTCTACAATATTATCTTTTTTTGCACGTTGCACTGTAGTCTGCATTTTGGAAATGATAAAAAATTCAATAACATGCATACTTTTTACCAAAATATGTTATTTAAAATTATCAAGCTTTCATTTGAAATTAGAATTAAATAGAAATTTAGTCATAATCAGTGGTGGTGTAAGGAAAACTCGTCACATTATTGGGAAGTAAAACATATACGGTAATAGTAAAATTTGAAGTAAGGTTCCGAAGAAAAATGTGTGATATGTTGTAGAACTGATTTTTCTTAGATAGAAAAAACGGTAAATGACATACAGATCGTTGAATATTGAAAAACTGGGTAAAAGGGGCGTAACCATTATCGACACATTTTGTATCAGATTGTAATTATTCAAAAATCTCTATCTCATAAATTTTACCGTTCTTCGGTTTATTTTTTTTTCTGTCTCAGAAAAATCGGTTCAATAACATATCAAACATTTTGTTTTCCTCCGGAGTCTGATTTTTTAAGTTTTTGAATGAACTGATTGACTGATTAAATGATTGATTTATTGATAGATTAATTGACTGATTGATTGGTATTCCAATGAATCAGTGATGGTTTGGTTAGTTGTGTGTTGGACGATCATTTAGTTTGATCTCGATAGATAGAGTTATATAGGTTGCTGTCCAAATTATACTAAATAAATTTAATTTAAAGTTGTCGTTAATAAATTAGTAATTCGTGGATTTAAAGCTATTGTTTTTGTATTTTTACCATCGTAATATTACTTTAACTGAAGGTATTTGGTTTTTAAAAAAAAAAATAAAAGGTTATTTTTATGGAAATCAAGTTTACATCAAAAATCGAAATCCACTGAGGTTAAATACAACCATAAAATTATAATGCGCTT
This sequence comes from Anneissia japonica, assembly GCF_011630105.1. Taxonomy (NCBI): domain Eukaryota; kingdom Metazoa; phylum Echinodermata; class Crinoidea; order Comatulida; family Comatulidae; genus Anneissia; species Anneissia japonica. The sequence goes on along the minus strand of NW_022743765.1, from coordinate 67,984 downwards.
TTGTATACCTGATCTTTAATTTTGGGCCGTCTTCTATAATAATGTGAATAAATGACAATTATTCAAGTGTGTCAGGGGCCTATCATAATTTTCTTTGGCGTTACTTTCATTAAGTTTACTAGTGCCCTTTTATACAGTTGGGTAGACTACACAGCGGTAAGTAAAATGCCATACCTGCATTGAGGCAAACAAAGTGCAAAGTGAGGGTTTAAAACCACGGCATCTATGAAAGGAAAGAAACTCATTCCCATATGCAACATATTTTACAGGGAACAAATAAATTACAATTAATAATTAAAGAAGGAAAAACTGCAGCTGAAAAATGGGACTAACAGTTAATTTCAATTCCATGGAGTACCGTACTTGCGCGAATAAACGCCCTGTTTGAATAAGCGCCCCTTTCGAATGAACGTCCCTCCTAACTTGAATTTCTTAAATTAAATTCTTAACTTAAATTTCCTTAAGCGCCCCGTTTGAGTAAGCGCCCTTCAATCAATCCTGGATTGTGGATGTTGGTGGGATTTGAGGTGTGGAGTGGAATCACATTCTCATTTAGTCAATATCAAAATGAGGATATTTATCTTGGACAGGTGAAAGCTCCCCGGACAGACAGTATATTTCCAACTCTCATCTGCTTTTCCGACAATTTGCACCTAACACATTCTCATCTGAGTTTTCAAGAAAACCTTCAATGATCATACCATCCTGTTAATCTCAATCGGCCGATGGCTAACAAGCTAAACACCACTAATTTCACCTGCTATTCTGCTGTTATGTAATACTGTACTCACAACATTCTTGTTATGACAAGCCATGCTCTCTGGACGATTATCTTTTCCGCCGCACCACCATTCGTAATCTGCGGTTTCCTCATGTCATTTTATAATCGTTTTTCATTCAAGTTTTGCTTCTTGTTATTTAATAACTTCTCATAAGAACCCCCCGATTTTCATCTATTTCTATAAGCGCCCCCTGAATTTCCACTCTGTTTCGATAAGCGCCCCGTTTGAATAAGCGCCCCTCAAAAAGTGCAAAAAATATTTTAAGCGCCCGGGCCCTTATTCGCGCGAGTACGGTACACATGTTAAAAATATGATGGAAACCGTTTTAATGAGTTTCCTCGGGTATTCGACATTATTATAGCTAGGTGCCTATCGGACAAACTTGTTAATTTTGACATTCCGGATGGTGCTAGACCATAGATAGGGCTGAGAGACTGTCGGTCGACAAAAGTTTAGTGAAAGCTGATTGAAAGAGGTAGTAAACCTAGCCAATGAGTTAATCAGATGTCTGCTGCTTCAAAAAAGTCTGGAAAACTTAAAATTTGCTTTAATCCTCGAATGATCCATTTTTGCTTACTACAAAGAATTATCAATTCAGTATGATGTAAGTGCAAGTGGCAAAGCTGCAGTCATGGTTCAAAAAAGTAAACCTTAAATGGACAAGCCGACGTGTTATAGTCTAGTAGGTTCCATGCACCCCCGGATATATTTTTTTAACTAACATTTTTGTAATCCTCAAAGTATCTGATGAACGAATTTTGATGTTCCCATCGAAAAAAAAATTGTCCTATGGGGTCGTTTAGCGCCATTTTGGCGGACATCTTGGATTTTGAATGAAAATCAATTATTTGCATAATTTATTATGCCTTCTATCCAGTAGCACAATTCCTTACACGATTACTGAATCCACTGGCCAGCAATGACTATGTACTTAAAGATTCTTTTGACGCATCTGAACGCATAAAGAATATACCTATAGATCTCTACAATCAAGGTTTCCGATTCGTTTCCTTTGACGTTCAGTCATTATTTACTAATGTGCCACTTACTAAAACTATTGCTGTTATACTGGACAGAATTTATAAGCAAAAATCCATTACTACTACTCTTAAGAAAAACACTCTACGTAAGCTAATTAGAGATACTTGCACCAAAACCATTTTCTCTTGCAATAATGAGTATTACAAACACATTGATGGTGTGTCCATGGGCTCGCCCCTTGGGCCAGTCCTATCTAATATCATAATGACGGAATTAGAAAACACTGTTATTCCTAAACTTGGACAGTCTGGCATTATTAAGTTCTATGCCCGTTTTGTAGATGATACATTAGTTCTTGCTAAGCCCTCTGATTTTAAACTCATTTTAGATTCTCATAATTCTTTTCATCCTTTACTTAAGTTTACATTTGAAGCATTTGATAGGTATGCCTGCAGATATGTACATTTTCTTGATTTAAACTTCAATTATCGCAATGAAATAAGTATTCACAGAAAGAAAACACAGACTGATCAGTATGTAAGCTTCGAAAGTGTTGTACCTTTTAATCATAAAGTGTCATTGATTCGAAGCTTAATTTCTAGGGCTAAGAAATTATGTAACTCAGGTGACGGTCTTATCAATGAAACTAACAATAATAAGAAATTCATGTCTTGGAATGGTTTTCCTAGACAATTAGCTAGCAAGCTTTTGGATAAATTTGTTTCTGATACTCATAAGCCTAATGATGTTAACGATGACAATGAAAATGTTAGTAAGGATATTACTAAAATTTGGGTACATATTCCATACATTGGTCGTCAAGGAGAAATACTCCTCCGTAGATGTATTGGCAAAATCAAAAGAAATCTAACAAAAGATGTTAAATTCATTACTTTATGGAAAACTAAAAAAGTATCATATTTCACCTCAACCAAAGATGTAACGCCTAACGAATATCGTAGTTCGGTTTTGTATCATTTTAAATGCCCTGGCTGTGAATGCGACTATATTGGTAAGACAGACCATAGAGCAAAGAAACAGACAGAAAGGTGCCTGATAACTAGAGTATCTGAACATTCTACTGTCTCTAACTGTGTCATACACAATCATAGAGTCTTGCGATGCTTTTCAAATGAAATGCCTTACACAATTAAAGATGATTTCATTGTTAATTTCAAATCTCTAATATATTCTAACACTGCAATAATTGATAGTTCTCCTAACTGGTCCCATTTACTATTTAAAGAAGCCCTTGCTATCCATCGCCTTTCCTAAATTAAACTTTGGTCTCAAAACATCAAGAGAGTTGAAATTGTTTATCTAATATAATCTAACCCAACATAATTGCCTCTTTCATAATCACCATTATGCTTAATCACCGTTGTTATTGTAGTAGCTTTTAATCCCCCTCATTTAAATACTGTAGCATTTTTTGTAATCACTGTCTAAGTTTTCTCATTCCTGATGATGACCCAATAAAAGTCGAAACGTTGAATCAAGGCCTCCATCTCTTTATTCGGAGTAACGTTCATATTATGTTATTAACTGAAAATCATATAAAATCAAATTAACCTCTAAATGTATATAGTAAGCAGTGTTTAAGTTCTTAATACAAAACATTGACCTTGCATTTACATTTGACGGCCATATTGGCGGCCATCTTGGATTTTGAATGAAAATCAGTTATTTTCATAGTTTATTAACTAAAAATCATATGCAATCAAACGAATCTCTAAATGTATATAGTAAGCAGTGTTTATGTTCTCAATACAAAAAAAAAATGACCTCTCAATACATTTGCGGCCATATTGGCAACTATATTGGATTGTCAATGAAAATCATTAATTTGAATTTTTATTAACTAAAAATCATATAAAATCATATGAACCTCTAAATATATAGGCATATAGTATAAACAGTGTTTAATTTCTCAATTCAAAACATTGACTACGTTATACATTGCCCAGTCATTTTGGCAGCTATATTGGCGGCCACATTAGCGGCCACATTGTTTTTTAAATGAACATTGATCCGTATAACATTTCACCTATTTTAAACAAAGAGATTTTTTTCAGAGTAATGTAGTCATTGGGAATTGATTGAGATCCATGACCTATGATTTATTGAAACAACAAAAATATGAGAAGTCCACTTTATTTACACTCAAAATTTAATACAAAACGCTCTGATCCTGGTGAAAAATACGTCTTTTAATGGTATAGGCCTAATGTATGGTAAAAAAATAATGTTAGTCCAACCATGCTACAAACTAAAAACTAATGTTCAAACTCAATGACCATGATTTTCTGGCCAATGTGATTCAATCTCCCTGTTCACAAATGCTATCCACACCAATGAACACCATTCAGATGCAATGTTTAAAACCGAAAGGTCCACTGATTAATCTCAGATAAGAAAGTATAATACATACTCCAAGTGTTGAAATACACGCCATCGTGTTGGGATTCAATGTTTCGACATTAATTATGTCATCATCACATGATGACATAATTAATGTCGAAATATTGAATCCCAACACGATGGCGTGTATGATGACATAATTAATGTCGAAATATTGAATCCCAACACGATGGCGTGTATTTCAATACTTGGAGTATGTATTATACTTTCTTATGCAATGTTTAGTTTAACAATAAATCTACTGTACATTTATTATTGTGCAACACATGTCAATTTTGTGGATGTTTTACAAAGAAAATCCCTTATAAAATCATGTAATACTTTAAATGACTATAATTAATAGAGGATCCGCTCTGCACATACTTTATTATTACTGCCGCCAAGGAGGTTATGCGTTCATTGTTTCCAGAGTTGTACATAATAATCTAAGAAAAATCACAAGGCTTGTTGCAACAGAATATCTGCCTATTAGCTTGCTTGAAGTTAAAAGTTGGGATATAGGTGGTGGGTGCTTTATTGCAGCCACAAAGTTTAAAAGTATTGAGCAGGCCCGTAGGTAGGATTTTCGATGGGGAGGTGCGTTTTGCAACCGAAATGGACCTTACTATGGGCGACTGCCTAGGGATCTCCGCGAATGTGGGGCCGAATCTTCTGAAAGCTCTGACCTAATTAGCATTTTGAGGGCCTTCTTTAAAGGATTTCTAAAATCCATAATTTGTAATATCCTATTTAATTTTTCATTCATTTGAGTATTGTCTAGGGACCTATAGTAAAGCATGAAAAATAGAGGGTGGGGTGAAGGAAGAAAGTTGCACAGACAGATGGTCAATACCACCTCAGCCCCACCATGGTTGGGGCTGAGGTAAGAAAATATATGATTATGTCACCTCAAAGTGGCTGGAAATGGCACTCTCAGACAAACTTTAAGTATGATTTTTCTTTTTTTCTCCATTTCTTTTATAATTTTAGGGGCTCTCCCTCCTTGAATCTACCACTGTGAAATTATAATTGTTCTTGTCCTTTACATATGTAGGCCTACAATAACCGGAGCTGATAATTTCCAACAGATTTCGTAGCACATTATTAAAAATTAACGGGTAAAAGAGAGGGTAAAAAAAATGTAATGCATACTATACTGCCGTAATTTGGAAAAAGGCATTAACACTTTTTGAGATTTTTGGATTTTTGTTTCTATGGCATCCTATAGATGTAATCTATCATGTGAATTGATCATATACCCCCAAAAATGTCCAGAAATATTAAATAATTATTATATTTACGCATTAACTCCAATCCATGAATGCAAAAGAATTTGGAAGGCATTATCTCCAAGGGCAATGAACAGACCATAATGAACCAATCACAGAAGACAATTACGCATAGTTAATTAGTCATGATAGCTTGTAAATGCACATAATGCCTAGCTTTACTTCAGTTTAAAAAAAAATGGCATATTAAAGAATCTTCTACCACTAATGAGCGAGAATAGAAAAGCCTTTTGGAGGAACATGCCTGTTGGCGATGTCTCTGATTTGATAAATAATTGAGTGAAAAATCAGGCTAATAATCGCAATAAAATACAGAAAATATCATTATATTGAACGCCGATAAAAGTTATAAAATCACAATAAAAGTAAAGAAAAGAATATTTCATTATCTTCAATGCTGTTAAAGTAATAAAATCACAAAAAAATTAAGAAAAGACTATTTCATTATCTTCAATGCTGGTAAAATGATGTTGACAAATAAAAGAGAAAACCTAAAACTCGTCTAACTTTGAATCATTTAGATTCTATTTATCTACCACACCATTTTATAGAACCTCTCATTTACCTCACCGAATATTGTCTTTAATTTCGAATAATAGCTTAAAAAAGTATAATTTTTGTATTTGGGCACTTTTTACAGGATTCGTAAATATATGAAGATTCGAAATATGTAACCTCGCGTTTGTAAAATAGAAGTCTGTAAATTTAGTATACGTAAATTAGAGGTTCTACTAAGTATATTAATATTATTCTTCATAATATAACCATCATATATCAATATCATTGTATTCTGATTGAATATAAAAATGATAGCAGCTTAATTTGAACAATAATAATTTTATCTATTTTTATACGTGTACAATACAATGACGACTCCTAAATTGATTATAAATTTATACTACAATATTTATTTTAACTAACATGGACTAAATTTTGTGAAATATATAATTGACACTGGCATACATTATTTGTTTGTCAGAAATACTGTAATTTGGCTACGTAAGATACACATTTCACTGGAAAGTTAGTGGAGTTAATGCCTAACTTCAGATTTTTCACGCACCATTGACTCCTGTTAAAATTTGGAATAGTGCATTATCTCCATTTAAATAGGGTTAAAGAACAAAAATCACCATG